>NC_091996.1:49020813-49323186 GCF_044704955.1 Pristiophorus japonicus
CACGATGAGCCTTCTCCCTTCCCCCCCTCCCCCCGTTAAGATGCTGCGTTCACTACCCACCACCCCCAGTATCTACCCCCCCAGCCTGCCGCGTTGAGCCTTCTGCCTCCCTCCCACCCACCACCCCACCCACTACCCCGTTCAGGTGCCGAGTTCTCCCGCACCTATCCCAGGCCGAAGGGACTCCCGCATGGCCAGCCGCTGCAGAGTTTAGTTGAAGGTAGGATTTACTTCAGTTCTTTATTTGTTAAATTAATTATTTACTTCAGTTCTTTATTTTTTATTGAATACTTATTACTTTTTGTGCTTTGTTTGGTGCTTGGTGGTGCTTTAAATGTAGTTACCTGCGCCGATTCCTTAACTCTAGGTAAGGTTTTTCTGAGTGGACATATGCTGGCCTAAGTTAGTTTGGAGCAACTATTTGCTGGCCAAACTCGCTTAAATGGCCAAAACAAGCGTAAGTAGCTGGGAATGCCCCCTTTCGAAAAAAAACGACTAAAAAAAAAACCTAACTAACTCACTTACACTGGCGCAAATTAAATGGCCAGAATTGCAACTAAAAAGATACCCCAGAAAAATGAAGTAGCTCCTCAAAAAAATCGGAGCAACTCCTGGGGAAATTTGGGCCCATGGAGGTAATTTTAACCTACCCCACCATGCGGGAAACCCACGGGATCGGGTGGAACACCGGTTTTACACCCCACCCATTATTATTCTCCATTAAATCACGCAGGGTGTACCACCAGAAATCATCCGGGATTCCTGCTTTTTTGATTGCAGTACAGTGACCTCTGTTGGAAGTTGAACCTTGGATGCCAAAAGGATCAGGTTTGCCTCTGATGTCCCCCACATTTAAGCAGTCTGCCAACATTCATTGTCCAGACTCACTCAGCAAAGTTTAGACAAGGGTATAGATGGCTACAAGCAGCGATGGAGATGCACTCTGGTATAAGTCAGCATTTCTTGGAAAAAGAGGAGGAAAAGAAAAGTTCAACACCTCACTATTATCCATGGCATGTTTTTAAAACCTCATAACTTCAATCGCAACAGTGACCATTGAATCTAATTAGATTCAATTTGATCAATCAAACTAAAGCTAGGCCCAGATATCAAGAGGCTAAATTTGAAACAATGGCGGAGGACTTGAATTGGGTGGATTGGACAACCGTACTGGGAAGGGAAGCTAGCAACACACAAAGTGGAATATCTTTTAAACCATTTTGATGCAAAAGGAAGTCACATATGTTCTTAGAGACAGAAAAAGGTAGAAGAAAACCAAAGCGGCCATGCACAAGGATAAATCAGATTAAAGCCAAAATACTTTTACAGACTAAAGGAATATACCTCTCAAGAGAACAGTGATAGATATCCAGCTCAAATAAATGCAACAAAAGCTGCAGCCAGAGTGGGCTAAAGATCTTTGGAGAAGAAGGTAGTGGCGATGGTAAAATCTTTTGTTAATCTATGTTAGGAGTTAGAGGGTAATAAAATACTACATAGGACCATTAAAGGATTCGCCAGGTCAGAGGTTTTAAATGGTTACTTTGCATCGGTATTCATTCCAGTAGACTATGATCAGTTGCCATTATTGCAATGTACAGTTAACGCTGAAGTTCAAAGACATTGGAGCTGTGATAACTGAACCCCTTGTTTATATACTTAAAGGTTTGTTACAGTTAGGGATTGTTCCCATGGATCAGTGGGAGGCTAATGTTGTATTAATATTCAAAAACGGCAACAAGTCAGAACTGGGGAAGTAGCTTGACTTCCGTATAGACAAGTAGCTAGCAGTGATCCTTTAGCTGTACTCTATATGACCACCCGGACAGAGAAGGGGTTAGTCGTGACTCTCAACATGGTCTCTAGAAAAAAGGCAGTATCTCACCAATTTGGTTGAAATTTTATGAAGAAGTTACTAGGTTGGTGGTTAAAGATAGCCAAGTACAACTTATGGGCTCAATTTAATCCGAGCCCATTTTCTGGCGTATTGCCGAAGTTGTGCAACTTAATTAGGTAAATAGATGCTCCAGAAAAAAATCTTCGAAGTTTCCCCGATGTTTGGCCTCTAATCTGCAGCCGCGCAGCGTGGCCAGTCGCCTCGGGGGGGGTGGTGCCTGCAATCTGCGCTGGAAAAAGGAGCCGGGCCTTCTGCGCATGCGCGGGGAAAAAACTGACGTTCTTGATGGCGCTGAAATGGCCGCGCATGCGCAGTAGAGCTTCGAGTGATGTGCCTTTCTGGTCAGCTGCGGTGAGTACCCTCGCCCGCCTCTCGGTGCCTTCCCGCCGCTCTGTGGCCCCCGATTTCGTGTCGGTCCAGGTCCGCTCCGTTTCCTGCCCGTAGCCCAGGCCGAATGACCTCCGATTTACACACCTGCGCCGATTTCCTTAACTGTCCGCAAGGGTTTTCTCGAGAGGCCTAAGTAGAAATGGAGTAACGATCAGCTGGCCAAAGTTGACTAAATGGCCAGAATTTACGTAGGTGGCTGGTAATGCCCCGTTTTGAGAAAAAAAACTTCGCTAAAAAAAACATAACTAACTGAGTTAGGCTGGTGCAAATTGAATGGGGAAACTGGGGATTTTTAGGTTAGGCCAGAAAAAATAGCCTGCTCCAAAAAAAACGGTGCAAATACTGGGGAAAATTGAGCCCATATATATATTTGCATTTTTCAAGAAGCTTTCAACCAAGTGCCAAATTGTTCCACAGGGATCCGTGTTAAGACTTGCTCTTCACTGTCTATATTTATCCAACTCCCCACCCTCTCCCAAAGACACTTTTCCTTCAGCCCCCCCGACCCCACTCCCAGTTCATAATGGCACTCTTCTTTGTCCCCTGTTAATTTAACCTGGCACTTTTCTCCCCTTCCAACCCAGTCCAAGCTGGTAGTCACCTTCCACCCCTGCTCTTGTATTCAGTGGCAGTACAGGGATTGGTCCCTTGTAACCATGTGCCAGTGAATATATTCACAATCACGACTTTCCTGACTGATGAGTGAAATACCAAATGGACAAATGGGACAGAAAACTCAATTAGAGAGTAAAAACATGTTAAAATCAAAAATAGGTCTTTGTTCCTTATGCTGAATGATCAGAAACAGCTGCAGGTGTTCCTGAATTTATTCAAAGACATGCTTATCCATGAACTGTGTGCCCTTCCGAACAAATAGAATCTTTCACTTGTAACAGCAAATTCCAGGCATTCACTATGAGATACCATTTGAAATTGCCTTGCAGTGTTGCACCTGCAGTGCTTGTGAATTATGAGTCTCTCATACAAGTAAAAGAACAGCCATAACTCACCATCACCAGAGAGAAATCCTCTATGTAATCATCAAAGTCAGAAATTCCCCATTGGGTGGAGGAGAGTTTTGCAGAGATAATGAAAGGTACACACTGCTTCATTAGCCTCCGAGGGTGGGTTCACTTCATTGTTCTTACTAATTCAAAAATAAAACGAGTTTATAAAAGGAAGAACAAAGTTGCACAGATACCTGTGCTGGAAATTCATGTTCCTCCAAGGCTCCAGGAATTTGCAGCTGCCCAGTTGCATTTTGAATTCAGCCTCACAGATCACAGCCCAGAAGGTCAACGTTTGCGCAGATACACCAGCGCAGTATGGCTGCTCGCCGATCCGTGCATGACTACCTGCGACATTCGGGCTTGCTGCATGTCTGCCTTCGGACTGACTGTCCAATTTTTAAGTGGGCTGTTTGGAAAGTTCTAAAATGTAAACTGGGGCCCAAAAGTCTGCAGGCCTGAAATACCTTCGCACATAATCCCAGGTGGTCACACCAGGACTGAGTCCACTGATTCTCGCCAACACTGACCTGGACAGAGATCATGGAGGCAATCGGATGGACATGAATTTGCATGGAGCAGGCAGGTGCCGGTTCCACTATTTTATCATCTTGAGCACTCGCCCACCTTATGCAGTTGGAGAATCTGGCACCTGCCAGCCGTGTGAGAGGGGTTTTGCTGAGACCTTCCCACACCCCTGGCTGCATCTCCCTCAGCCACCTGTGTAAGAGGGCTAACTTGTTTTGTTTTTTAATTGAAAAATATAATCAGCTCTTTCTTCTGGGTCCAGGGCATTTTCCTGGCCTGGATCTGACTAGTGGGACCGACTTTCACCCTTCTGGATGCCAATGTATCTCAACTCACTTGGTATACGAAAGATAAACCGGATCTTAACTGAGCCAGGGTAGGAAACAGGCAGGCACCTCATTAGCCCTTCAAATAGGGGTGCTATGAATAGGATAGGAACCATAAGGCGAATCAGACGTACCAAAGGGCAGAACTCAGTCTCTTGGTAGTTATTATTGAGCAGGCCAATCTGCAGTCCTTAAAGGGACCACTGCCCAGAAAATGTTTAAAATCAGGATTGTACAACATTTTTGTCGAGTCCCTTCACCAACTGGGCTCCAAAGTGGAGCCATTGGATTTTTGGTGCAGCTCATCAATCAGCGGCGAGCTCGTTTACAACTTGCCGACGGAATGGTGATGAGGCCTGACCATGAAACTTGGTTGGATCATGGAGCACTTCACTTGGGCGGGTGCACGGCAGGCGTGCTCCATCTGCCGCCCGTCCAATGGAAGTGGTCACACAGAAACCCACCCCGACGTGTGCTGCTGTTCAAAGGTTTCCGGTTTATAGTGGAGACGGCGCCTGAACCCGAGAGCAAGCTGGCATCACACACTCAACGAGAAATATGGACTATGTTGGAGTGGTAACTGCGAAAGGGAACAGCCAATCCAATCCAATCCAAGTAAATCTCAGCGAGTCGTGTGGAAATACAAACCCAGCCTTGGATCAGTTGTTGCACTCCTGCCTCCAGTCAGAAGGCCGTGGATTCAAGTCCACTGCAGACACTTGAGCACACAATCTAAGCTGCCACTTCTGTGCAATAATGAGGGAGTGCAGCTACTTCTGAAGAGCTGTCTTTCAGAGTAGATGTTGAACAGAGGCTCCATCCACCCTCTCAGGTGGGTGCATCAGATGCTACGGCACTATTCAAAGAAGAGCAGGGGAGTTGTCCCAGAGTCCTGGCCAATATATATCCCTCAACCAACAACTAAAACAGGTTATCTGGTCATTTGTTCCATTCCTGTTTGGGGAACTTGCTGTGCACAATTTGGCTGCCGCTTTTCCTACATTACATCAGTGAATACACTTCAAAAGTGGCTGCAAAGTGTTTTGGGGCGTCCTTTAAATAAAGAAAAATCTTTATTTGCTTTCAAACGTACCCTGCATTATTCCATTTGGCTGGCAGTTCCCTCTTGACAGGTAAAATGCACAATTAATCTTACAGCAACATTTTAAAATTCTGTTGAGCAGAGATCGCATCTTGGAAGGTCAGTAACAGATAATGATAACTGAATGCAAATGCTTTTAGCGACAAACAAATCATAACATCCAATACAGAACTCAGCTTCAACCACAACAGCAACTTGGATTTAGATAACGCTATTAACCTAGTAAAGTATCCCAAGGAGCTTCACATGAGTGCTATCAAACAAAATTTGAAACTGGGCCATATAAGGAATTATTAGGGCAGATGTTCAAAAGCATGTTCAAAGAGATATGTTTTAAGGGGCGTTTTGAAGGAGGAAACAGAGGTCGAGAGGAGGAGAGGTTTAGCGAGGGAGTTGCAGAGCTGGGGCCTTGGCAGCTGAAGGCACGGCCACCAATTGTGGAGTGATTAAAATCAGGGATTATCAAGAGTCCAGAATTAGAGGAGCACAGACATCTCGGAGGGTTACATAAGAACATAAGAAATAGGAACAGGAGTAGGCCATAGGGGATTTGAGTACAGGGGCAGGGAGGTGTTACTACAGTTGTACAGGGCCTTGGTGAGGCCACACCTGGAGTATTGTGTACAGTTTTGGTCTCTTAACTTGAGGAAGGACATTCTTGCTATTGAGGGAGTGCAGCGAAGGTTCACCAGACTGATTCCCGGGATGGCGGGACTGACATCTGAAGAAAGACTGGACCAACTGGACTTGTATTCACTGGAGTTCAGAAGAATGAGAGGGGATCTCATAGAAACGTTTAAATTTCTGACGGGTTTAGACAGGTTAGATGCAGGAAGAATGTTCCCAATGTTGGGGAAGTCCAGAACCAGGGGTCACAGTCTAAGGATAAGGGGTAAGCCATTTAGGACCGAGATGAGGAGAAACTTCTTCACCCAGAGAGTGGTGAACCTGTGGGATTCTCTACCACAGAAAGTTGTTGAGGCCAATTCACTAAATATATTGAAAAAGGAGTCAGATGTAGTCCTTACTACTAGGGGGATCAAGGGTTATGGCGAGAAAGCAGGAATGGGGTACTGAAGTTGCATGTTCAGCCATGAACTCATTGAATGGCAGTGCAGGCTCGAAGGGCCGAATGGCCTACTCCTGCACCTATTTTCTATGTTTCTATGTTTCTATACGGCCCCTCGAGCCTGCTCTGCCATTCAGTAAAATCATGGCTGATCTGATCATGGACTCAGCTCCACTTCCCCGCCCCCATAACCCCTTATCCCCTTATCGTTTAAGAAACTGTCTATTTTTGTCTTAAATTTATTCAATGTCCCAGCTTCCACAGCTTTCTGAGGCAGCGAATTCAACAGATTTACAACACTATGAAAGAAGAAATTTCTCCTCATCTCTGTTTTAAATGGGTGGCCCTTTATTCTAAGATCATCAACTAACCTCTAGTTCTCGTCTCCCCCATCAGTGGAAACATCCTCTCTGCATCCACCTTGTCAAGCCCCCTCATAATCTTATATGTTTCGATACTTCACCTCTCATTTTTCTGATTTCCAATGAGTAGATGCCCAACCTACTCAAACTTTCCTCATAAGTCAACCCCTTCATCCCCGGAATCAACTTAGTGAACCATCTCTGAACTGCCTCCAAAGCAAGTATATCCTTTTGTAAATATGGAAACCAAAACTGACTGCAATATTCCAGGTGTGGCCTCATCAATACCTTATATAGCTGTAGTAAGATTTCTCTGGTTTTATACTCCATCCCCTTTGCAATAAAGGTTGTTGGGCTGGAGGAGATAACTGAGACAGGGTGGGACAAGGCCATGGAGGGCTTTGAAAACAAGGATAATAATTTTTAAATCGAGGAATTGCTTAACCACAAACGAATGTAGGTCAGCGAGCATGGTGGTAATGGGTGAACGGGACTTGGTGTGAGTTGTGATATGGGCAGCAGAGTTTTGAATGACCTCAAGTTTACTGAGGGTAGAACGTGGGAGCGCATTGGAATAGTCAAGTCTAATGGTAACAAAGGCATGGATGAGGGTTTCAACACAGATGAGCTGAGGCAGGGGTGGAGTTGGGCGATGTTATGGAGGTGGAAATAGATGGTCTTCGTGATGGCGCGGATATGTGGTCGGAAGCTTATCTCGGGGTCAAATATAATACCAAGGTTGAGAACAGTCTTGTTCAGCCTCAGACAGTTGCCAGGGAGAGGGATCGAGTTGATGGCTAGGGAATGGAGTTTGTGCCTGTTATGTATGTGAACCTCACCTGTGTGTAAGACTTGCCACCAGAAGGCACACCTGTGGGAGACCTAGGGGTCACCTGTGTGTACCCTGGTGCAAGCAGGTATAAAAGGCAGGCCACCACGTTGCTGCCTCACTTTGGAGTTATATTAAACAGTCCAAGGTCACAATGGTTTAAGTTTACAACACAGCCTTGTGGAGTTATTCTAAACATAACAATTGGCGACGAGTTACAGATCATGAACTTTCACGCGGAAATGGCTTCCTTTGGTATTCTTGAGAGATTTGTTGAGAGTGATGACTGGGAAGCCTTCGTTGAGTGCCTCGATCAGTACTTTGTGGCCAATGAATTGGACATGGCTGAAACAGAGATCAAGCGCAGGGCGATTCTCCTCACTGTATGTGGGTCATTGGTATATGGCCTGCTTAAGAACTTGCTGGCACCGGCCAAACTAACGGACAAATCATACACAGAACTGTGCACACTGGCTAAGGAGCACTTCAAGCCAAAGGAGAGCATCCTGATGGCCAGGTACTGCTTTTACACGCACCGTCGCTCCGAGGGCCAGAACGTGCCGAGTTTCATCGCCGACCTCAGACGCCTTGCGGGGCAGTCTGACTTTGCAGGATCCTTGGGGGAAATGTTGCGGGACTTTTTCATGCTTGGAATTGGCCACAAGGGCATCCTTCACAAGCTGCTATCTGCTGAATCCCTGGATCTGAGCAAAGCCATCACGATAGCCCAGGCCTTCATATTCACGAGCGACAACACGAAACAGATATCTTCACAGAATCGAGGCTCACTGGCAAGTACTGTGCTTAAAATAATGCCTTCAGTCGGCAGGACTATACGCGATAGGGCCCACACGGCCGCAGAGGCCAGGCCCAGGGTGACTCAGAGGCCACTGGGGAGTACTAATGTGAATCCATTAATGCCATGCTGGTGCTGCGGGGGCAGTCACAGAGACCATCAATGTTGTTTCGAGCACTACGTGTGCAGGGGCTGTGGAACAATGAGGCACCTCCACCGATTGTGCAAGTGACTTCGGACTCACCATGTGGCAAAGTCAACAGAGAGCGACTGATCTAGCACGGATCACGCTGAACGTGCAGGAGAGGCAACTCAACCAGAGGATGAGGAGGAAATGTATGGGGTACACACCTTCACCACCAAAAGCCCTCCAATAATAATAAAAGTCAAACTTAACGGCATTCCAGCCTCCATGGAACTGGACACGGGAGCAAGCCAATTGATAATGATCCAGAAGGCCTTTGAGAAACTGTGGAGTAACAAGGCACAGAGGCCAAAACTGAGCCCGATTCAAACTGCACTGCGCACTTACACCAAACAACTCATACCTGTTATCGGCAGTGTGGCAGTGAAAGTATCGTATGACAGAATGGTGCATGATTTACCACTATGGATTGTACCAGGTGACGGCCCTACGCTGTTCGGCAGGAGCTGGCTAGGCAAGATCCGGTGGAACTGGAACGACATCAAAGCCCTGTCCTCGGCGGATGACGCCCCGTGCGCCCAGGTGCTAAACAAATTCCCGGCATTATTTGAACCAGGCATCAGCAACTTCAGAGGCGCCAAAGTGCAGATCCACCTTGTTCCTGGGGCACGGCTCGTTCATCACAAGGCCTGAGCAGTCCCATTCTATTATGCGAGAGAAAGTCGAAATCGAGCTGGACAGATTTCAACAAGAGGGAATCATATTGCCAGTCGAGTTCAACAAGTGGGCCAGTCCAATTGTGCCGGTGCTAAAGAGCGATGGGCCAGTCAGAATCAGCGGGGACTACAAGGTGACAATCAACTGAGTCTCGTTACAGGAGCAGTACCCACTACCCAAAGTGGAGTACTTTTTCGCAACGCTAGCAGGGGGAAAGTCGTTCACCAAGCTAGACCTCACCTCCGCTTACATGACGCAGAAGCTGGCTGAACTGTCAAAGAAGTTGACATGGATCAACACGCACAAAGGACTGTTCATGTACCACAGATGCCCCTTTGGGATTTGCGTGGTGGCGGCCATCTTCCAGAGAAACATGGAGAGTCAGTTCCATGTACAGTGGTGTTCCAGGACGACATTTTGATCACTGGTCGATACGCCACCGAACACTTGCACAATCTGGAAGAGGTTCTAAAGTGACTGGACAGAATGGGACTCAGGTTGAAATGCTTTAGTGTGTTTTCCTGGCACCAGAGGTCGAATTTCTGTGGAGAAAGATTGCAGCGGACGGCATCAGACCCAAGGACTCCAAGATGGAGGCCATCAAGAATGCACCCACACCACAAAACGTGACGGAGCTGTGTTCGTTCCTGGGACTCCTCAACGAATTTTGGTAACTTTCTACCGGAGTGGAGCACTTTGCTGGAACCTTTGCATTTGCTGCTACGCAAGGGTGACATCTGGGTTTGGGGTAAATCTCAAGAAACAGCCTGTAACAAGGTCAGAAATCTGCTATGTTCCAACAAATTACTTGTATTGTATGACCCATGCAAATGTTTGGTACGAGCATATGATGCGTCGTCGTACGGGGTCGGGTGTGTGTTACAGCAAACAAATATGTCAGTCAAACTGCAACCAGTTGCATACTCATCCAGAAGTTTGTCCAAGGCTGAAAGAGCCTATAGTATGGTTGAAAAGGAAGCACTGGCTTGTGTAGACGGGGTTAAGAAAATGCATCAATATCTATTTGGTCTCTGGTTCGAGCTCAAAACCGACCACAAACCGCTCACATCACTGCTCTCAGAAAGCAAAGGTATCAACACCAATGCTTCATCCCGCATCCAAAGATAGGCACAAATGTTGTCTGCATATGACTATGTAATCCGCCACACACCAGGCACAGAGAACTGCGCTGACGCCCTCAGTCAGTTGCTGTCATGTATTCAACTATCATTGTAACCCATGTTTCAGCTGACCTAAGTTGTATACCTTGAGAACACTGACCACAGGGGGCGAACTTGTGGGAGACACTCCTAACCTGGACTTACAGGTATAAAAGGGAAAGCTCCACCCACCGTCTGTCTCTTGAGGTCTTGGTAATAAAGGTAACTGGTCACAGAGTGATCTTCTCTCAAGTATGGGCCTCGTGTGCATTTATACTGTATCGTAAGGACATATTAGTTGCCATTGCCCATCACTTGGGTGGAAATGGCACATCCCGCAGACTTGTTTCTGGTAGTGGACGCCTTTGAGAATGAACGGTCGCCCATCATGGCTCGCCAGATCAAGTCCTGGACCAGCCAAGACCCCCTGTTATCACTTGTAAAAAGATGCACCCTCAATGGGAGCTGGTCGGGGTTTCCCGGGGAAATGCAAGAGGAAATTAAGCCTTTTCACCAACGCAAGGACGAACTTTCAGTCTCATCGCATTGTATCCTATGGGGGAATCACGTGATTTTGCCCAAAAAGGGCAGGGAAACGTTTATACGTGACCTACACAGTACCCCCCAGGCATAGTCATGATGAAGGCTATCGCCAGGTCGCACGTCTGGTTGCCCGGCACTGACTATGAATTAGATTTATGCTTCCACCAATGCGACACTTGCTCACAGCTGAGCAATGCACCCAAGGAGGCCTCACTGACTCTGTGGTCATGGCCCTCCAAACCATGGTCCAGGGTCCATGTAGACTTTGCTGGCCCCTTTCTAGGGAAGATGTTTCGAGTAGCAGTGGATGCTTACTCAAAATAGAATGTAAAATAATGTCATCATGTAAGTCCACTGCCACCATTGAAAGCCTCAGGGCCATGTTCGCCATCCATGGGTTGCCCGACGTCCTTGTCAGTAACAATGGACCATGTTTCACTAGCTCAGAATTCAACAAATTCATGACCCAGAATGGCATTAAGCATGTCAGGTCTGCCCCATTTAAACCCGCATCCAACGGCCAAGCAGAACGCGCAGTCCATACCATCAAGCAAAGCTTGAGACGCATAACGGACGGCTCCTTGCAGACCTGGTTATCCAGGGTCCTGCTCAGCTACCAGATGCGCACCCACTCTGTAGGTTCCCCCCACAGAATTGTGAATGAAGAGAGCACTCAAAACCAGGCTCTCCTTAGTCCACCTGGACCTCAATGATCACGTACAATCCCGGTGGCACAGGCATACCATGATCGCGCGGCGGCCTCGCATGACATTGAAGCTAATGACCTGGTGTTTGTTCTAAATTACGGTCCCGGTCCCAAGCGAAATGCTGGCACTGTCTTAGCCAAGAAGGGGAATAGAGTGCTTGTTGTGAAATTGTTGAATGGGCAAATGTGCAGAAAGCACCTGGATCAGACCAAACTATGATTCATGGACTACCAAGAACAGTTTGAGGAAGACTCCACCTTCTATGATCCACCAACACACACCCAACCAGCAAGTGACCTCGCTGTCAACCACGAGAATGGACCCACCTTGCCCGACAGTCCGACCAGACCAG
The DNA here is from genome assembly GCF_044704955.1 of Pristiophorus japonicus. Taxonomy (NCBI): domain Eukaryota; kingdom Metazoa; phylum Chordata; class Chondrichthyes; family Pristiophoridae; genus Pristiophorus; species Pristiophorus japonicus. The sequence continues at coordinate 49,032,744 of NC_091996.1, forward strand.
CCGAGCTGCCGTGCAGCGATGACCCGACCAACTCACCTATGCCAGGATGTCAACTCAGGCGATCGACCAGGGAATGCAGACCGTCAGATCGCCTCAACCTATAAATAACTAATACTCAAGACTTTGGGGGGAAGTGATGTTATGTATGTGAACCTCACCTGTGTGTAAGACTTGCCACCAGAGGGCACACCTGTGGGAGACCTATGGGTCACCTGTGTGTATCCTGGTGCAAGCAGGTATAAAAGGCAGGGCACCACGTTGCTGCCTCACTTTGGAGTTACATTAAGCAGACCAAGATCACAATGGTTTAACTTTACAACACAGCCTCGTGGAGTTATTCTAAACATAACGGTGGCGGGGACCGAAGACAATGGCTTTAGTCTTCTCAATATTTAGTTGGAGGAAACTGCTGACAGGAAGTTATGATGAACCTTTATAAAACACAGGCTCGGCCTCAACTGGAGTATTGTGTCCAATTCTGGGTACCGGAATTTTGGAAGAATGTGAAGGCCTTAGAGAGGATGCAGAAAATATTGATGAGAATGGATCCAGGGATGAGGTACTTTGGTTACGTGGATAGACCGGAAAAGCAAGAGTTGTTCTTCTTGAAGCAGAGAAGGTTGAGATGAGATTTGATAGAGGTGTTCAAAATCATGAGGGTTCTAGACAGAGTCATACAGAGAGAAACTGTTCCCAATGGCGGAAGGTTCGAGCACCAGAGGACACAGATTTAAGGCGATTGGCAGAAGAACCAAAGGTGAAATTGAGGAAAAGCATTTTTACGCAGCAAATAGTTAGGATCTGGAATGCGCTGCTTGAAAGGGTGGTGGCGATAGACTTAATCATAGCTTTACAAAAGGAATTGGATAAATACCTGAGGGAAAAATAAATTGCAGGGCTACGGGGAAAGGGTGGGGGAGTGGGAAAAACTGAAGTGCTCTTGCAGAGAGCCAGCAGGTGCTCGACGGGCTGAATGGCTACTTTCTGTGCATCTCACCATTCTATGATTCGATGATTCCATGATTCCATTTAAAGACAATGGAGGGGTCAATATAGGTGGTGATGATGTGGAGCTGAGTGTCGTCAGTGTACATGCGGAAACTGACGCTGTGTTTTTGGATGATATCTTCGAGGGGCAACATGTAGATGAGGAATAGGAGGGGACCAAGGATAGATCCTTCGGGGACACCAAGGTAATAATGCGAGAGCGGGATGAAAAACCATTGCTGGTGATTCTCTGGCTACGATTAGATAGATAAAAGTGCAGACCCACCTATCTGGACAACAGTGATGGAGGAGGGAGTGGTCAACCATGTAAAAGGCTGCTCGAGAAGGATGAGGAGGGATAATTTACCATTGTCGCAGCCACATAGGATGTCGTTTGTGACTTTGATAAGAGCTGTTTCGGTACTGCGGCAGTGTTGGAAAACTGATTGGAGGGATTCAAATATGGAGTTCTGGGAAAGATGGACATGGATTTGACTGCGAGGGCCATTCAAATTTCTGTGCATGTGCGCTTTTTCCATTGTGAAGCTGACAAGCATCCTGCGTGGTACCTGCAGACTGCGATGCAGCCAAGTGGCCTCGCAGCTTAACAGGATCATTGGTCAAGGGTTGTTTTTTTTTGAGAAAAGGGGTGATGATGGCAGAGTTGAAGGAGGGGGAACTGTACCTGGTGAGAGAGAACCGTTAACAAGATCAAATAACATGGGAGCCAGGAAGGGAAGTTGGCTGATCAGCAGTTTAGTGGGAATAGGGTTGAGGGAGCTGGAAGTGGGTCTCATGGAGATGATGAGCTCAGAGAGGGCATGAGGGGAGATACGATAGAAACTGGAGAATAATGCGAGTTCAGGGCTAGGGCAGGGGGAACCTGAGAGGAAGCTTGACACTTGCAGAATGACCATGCAATTGGCAAAGGAACTTTAATACAGGTTAAGTGTGAGGTGGAATATTTTGGTCAGAAGAATAAGGAGGCCGCATACTCCTGGAAAGTCAGTGTCTGAATGGGGTAAATAGAGGGATCTGTCGGTATAGATAGACCGATCACTAAAAGTAGCGATGCAGATTAACAAGGCCATAAAAAAGCAAACAGAGTAATGGGGTTCATTTCTGGAAGGATAAATTTGAAAAGCAGAGAAGTTATGTTAAACTTGTATCGAAACATAGAAATATAGAAACATAGAAAATAGGTGCAGGAGTAGGCCATTCGGCCCTTCTAGCCTGCACTGCCATTCAATGAGTTCATGGCTGAACATGCAACTTCAGTACCCCATTCCTGCTTTCTCGCCATACCCCTTGATCCCCCTAGTAGTAAGGACTTCATCTAACTCCTTTTTGAATATATTTAGTGAATTGGCCTCAACGACTTTCTGTGGTAGAGAATTCCACAGGTTCACCACTCTCTGGGTGAAGAAGTTTCTCCTCATCTCGGTCCTAAATGGCTTACCCCTTATCGTTAGACTGTGACCCTGGTTCTGGACTTCCCCAACATTGGGAATATTCTTCCTGCATCGAACCTGTCTAAACCCATCAGAATTTTAAACGTTTCTATGAGGTCCTCTCTCATTCTTCTGAACTCCAGTGAATACAAGCCCCGTTGATCCAGTTTTTCTTGATAGGTCAGTCCCGCCATCCCGGGAATCAGTCTGGTGAACCTTCGCTGCACTCCCTCAATAGCAAGAATGTCCTTCCTCAGGTTAGGAGACCAAAACTGTACACAATACTCCAGGTGTGGCCTCACCAAGGCCCTGTTCAACTGTAGCAACACCTCCCTGTCCCTGTACTCAAATCCCCTCGCTATGAAGGCCAACATGCCATTTGCTTTCTTAACCACCTGCTGTACCTGCATGCCAACCTTCAATGACTGATGTACCATGACACCCAGGTCTCTTTGCACCTCCCCTTTTCCTAATCTGTCACCATTCAGATAATAGTCTGTCTCTCTGTTTTTACCACCAAATTGGATAACCTCACATTTATCCACATTATACTTCATCTGCCATGCATTTGCCCACTCACTTAACCTATCCAAGTCACTCTGCAGCCTCAGAGCATCCTCCTCGCAGCTCACACTGCCACCCAACTTAGTGTCATCCGCAAATTTGGAGATACTACATTTAATCCCCTCATCTAAATCATTAATGTACAGTGTAAACATCTGGGGCCCCAGCACAGAACCTTGCGGTACCCCACTAGTCACTGCCTGCCATTCTGAAAAGTACCCATTTACTCCTACTCTTTGCTTCCTGTCTGACAACCAGTTCCCAATCCATGTCAGCACACTACCCCCAATCCCATGTGCTTTAACTTTGCACATTAATCTCTTGTGTGAGACCTTGTCGAAAGCCTTCTGAAGGTCCAAATATACCACATCAACTGGTTCTCCCTTGTCCACTTTACTGGAAACATCCTCAAAAAATTCCAGAAGATTTGTCAAGCATGATTTCCCTTTCACAAATCCATGCTGACTTGACCTATCATGTCACCTCTTTCCAAATGCGCTGCTATGACATCCTTAATAATTGATTCCATCATTTTACCCACTACCGATGTCAGGCTGACCGGTCTATAATTCCCTGTTTTCTCTCTCCCTCCTTTTTTAAAAAGTGGGGTTACATTGGCTACCCTCCAGTCCATAGGAACTGATCCAGAATCAATGGAATGTTGGAAAATGACTGTCAATGCATCCGCTATTTCCAAGGCCACCTCCTTAAGTACTCTGGGATGCAGTCCATCCGGCCCTGGGGATTTATCGGCCTTCAATCCCATCAATTTCCCCAACACAATTTCCCGACTAATAAGGATTTCCCTCAGTTCGTCCTCCTTACTAGACCCTCTGACCCCTTGGTTAGACTGCACTTGGAGTACTGTGAACAGTTCTGGTCTCCATATCATAAAAAGGACATAGAGGCACTGGAGAAAGTGCAAAATCTTTTACTAGAATGACACCAGAACTAAGAGGTTGTACCTATCAGGAAAGATTGAACAGTTTGGGGTTCTTTTCTCTAGAATATTATTAATAAATCCAATAGAGAATTGAGTAGGAATGTAATTCTCCAGAGAGTGGTTAGAATGTGGAACTCACTACCACAAGGAGTAGTTGAGGTGACTAGCTTAGATGCATTAATGCATTCAAAGGGAAGCTAGATAAGCACATGAGGGAGAAAGGAATAGAGGATATGTTAATGGGGTGAAGAGATCGGAAAGTTTCTGTTTAAAGAATGGGCTCAGTTGAGAATATTTTGTGGATTTTATTTTTTTCTGAGGGTATATACCCTGTACTGGGGTCACCCTGCGCAGATAAGTGAAAAAGCTGTTTTTTGTTAAAACTCCAGAGACCACGAGGCAGTTTGCTGTGCAAAAAAACTGTCAGTCATCCATTGACAAAAGAGCTGTCAGCCAGGAAGGGGGGCCATTGACAAAGCCACTCTAATATGCAAAAGCATCTCTCACCTCCACCTCAGAAGAAGAGCAGAACAATGAACCCACTAGCCTGGCCAGCCTTTCCCAACACAAAGACTGAGAGAAATGCCCAGACTAAGGGCCATTAGTTCAATGCACATGGGTTGAATGGCACATCACTGAATAAGTACCCATGCTTTTCCAACACGGCCTCCAGTGCGCCAGTGCAGCCTTCGGTCGCCTGAGGAAAACAGTGTTTGAAGACCAGGCGCTCCAAACTGCCACCAAGCTCATGGTCTACAGGGCTGTAGTAATACCAGTCCTCCTGTATGACTCAGAGACATGGACCATGTGCAGTAGACACCTCAAGTTACTGGAGAAATATCACCAACGATGTCTCCGCAAGATCCTACAAATCCCCCGGGAGGATAGTGCACCAATATCAGTGTCCTCACCCAGGCCAACATCCCCAGCATTGAAGCACTGACCACCCTCGATCAGCTCCGCTGGGCAGGCCACATAGTCCGCATGCCAGACACGAGATTCCCAAAGCAAGTGCTCTACTCGGAGCTCCTTCATGACAAACGAGCCAAAGGTGGGCAGCGGAAACAAGGACACCCTCAAAGCCTCCCTGATAAAGTGCAATATCCCCACTGACATCTGGGAGTCCCTGGCCCAAGACCGCCCTAAGTGGAGGAAGTGCATCCGAGAGGGTGCTGAGCACCTCGAGTCTCAACGCCGAGAGCTTGCAGAAATCAAGCGCAGACAGCGGAAGGAGCGTTCGGCAAACCAGTCCCACCCACCCCTTCCCGCAATGGCTATCTGTCCCACCTGTGACAGAGTCTGTGGCTTTCGTATTGGACTGTTCAGCCACCAAAGAACTCACTTCAGGAGTGGAAGCAAGTCTTCCTCGATTCCGAGGAACTGCCTATGATGACCCATGCTTAGAAACAAAAGGATTTTAAAGATTGGCGTGAAAGATAAAGGGTAGCATGACTCCCATAAGGACACGCTCTTTCCATTTTATTTTTAGCTTGGAGCTTGCAGCTTGCAACTTGTATCTAGAGAGAGCTCTCTGTCCCTCTCGTTCTCGCTCCACCAAGGTCGATGTACCAGGAGGAATCCGCAGTTCCGCAGAAGAAGCCGCTGAGACTGAAAACCAGGCTGTGACAGCTGAGCTGAGCAAGGAAACCAACTCTGTGTGTAGTGGTGAGCATGATCGTGAGTGTCCCAAGCCGGTAACCAGAGATCCCAGGTGAGTTTGTGAGACTAAGGGCTCAGGGTTTTCTCAGAAGTGAAGCATTTTAGGGCTATTCTAGGGAAGAAGCTTCGACTGGGTAATTCATTGGTAGGGATGGAGTTAGAATCCACCAGGGAATTACTGCATGTTACTAGGTCTCATTTCTGCACTGTATGTATGTTGTTTGTAACCTGGATTTTATTCTCTCACAGAGACAGTGATGTTGTTTTAGTGGTGCATGTTTTAGCCAGTGTATGTTAGACCAAATAAATATAAGTACGATTTTTCACCGGAACCTTCCTGTCCATGACTCATTTCATTTACTCTCTGAATAATTATTCCCTGGTCTAGAACTTTCGTAAGGCGGGGATGATTCGAACCGTCCGTCTAGCAATTGGGCTAGGATCAAAACTGCTGACAGGGATTAGATGAAGAGGGACGGGAGGAGGATCGTGTGGAGCATAAAGACAGGCGTGGAGCTGTTGGGCTGAATGGCCAGTTTCTGACTGTAAGTTTTTTTATAATACTTTGTAGCACCAGCTGAATTGTTGAAAGAGGAGAATCTTCCTGGTCCTGAAAACAGTTTAACCATTGATCTGCCATGACAATACCACAACATTCTGCCTTGAGGGGGGAGGGGAAAGAAAGAACTGGAAGAAATATTTCAGCCATTGAGAATTTGAACAAGCATGTATTTACATTTCCAATTAACTATAGCATCGCTGAAACTCTGGCACAGTGCCTCTGCCTTCAGATTGTTGAGGCTGAATATTTCTGGATTCTGATGTTCTGAAGTGTGGCATGTTGGTGTCTGATGGAAACAACACAAAATTCAAATTAGATTTTCCTCCCCCCAAAAAAACCTCACATGCATTGGGTGCCTGAACGTGTCTAGTTGTGGCATTTTAGTAATGCACAACTGCTCTAACAGATCATTCTGCATTATTGCCTGAAGGACCCTGGTGTTGTGGAACCCGCCCTGTTTTTAGGTGCTCTTTTATTGCTACAGCATAGTCAATAGCCAGTGTGTGATTCTCCTGCTGTTGCTGTGCTTGACAATACAACGAGCCTCCTCCCACCCCTCTTCATCTAACCTCATCAGCATATCCTTCTATTTCTTTCTCCCTCATGTGCTTATCTAGCTTCCCTTTGAATGCAGCAGCAACCGAGACATGTCTTTTTGTGGGGATTTTGAGCCAGTACGGCTGACTCCTTAAAACATACTGCGTCTGATGTTATGACACTCACAGCGTTATATAACTGTCGAGTCATAGGCGCCCATTATAAATGCGTCACAATGCTGTGCAGAAAATGAGTATCCCTATTCCCAAGTGCCAGCTTATGATGGTTAAATAAAGGGGGTGGGGGTGGGGGGAGGGGGACCTGAGGTAGATGGCTGGCATCGTGCCACTCTTCCGAAAGTGGAGCAGCATGGTGAAAACACTTTAAAATGTGGAATGAATTCCAATGCACCAGAATGACAAAAGATCTATTGCACAGTTGATGAGTTTCCATCTGGCCTTTCCAAACGGTTCAGCCAAAAAACTGAATTGCTCGCTTGTACTGTGGGCTGGTGCTGCAGAGAACCAATTCTTAAGGAAGGTCTTGGACCCTGCAAAACTGGTGCAACGATTGAGGACAACACAGCAAGGTTAATCCCACACAAGTTAATGCCAGTGCTGCAGGGAAAGTGCTGCTGGCAATTTGTATCAGATTCTGATGGAATTGTTGTCATGTATGTATGCTTGGGCTTACTAGCCACCAGGTGGCGCCACTGTCGGAGGTCATTGGGCTGTATGCACGTGTGTGCAGCCCAGGTATAAAAGGCAAGCCGTCATGTAATGTAATCACGTTGGGCCCTAATAATGCGGAGCCAGGTTTGTACCTGTGTTAGTTTACAGTATTCAGTCTATTGAGTTATTTCATACATAACAATTGTGAAGCAAGCCACCATGCAGCTAGCTGGGATCTGCAGCGCTTTCATGTAGGGGTTGGGGATGACCTCTATTAAAACTATGGGGGATTGACAGACTCAATTCCTGAGACAGTGGAAAGCAAACATATTTTTACAACACTGGTAATGCACGCACTGCGCCAAAAATGTCAACACTTTTGATCTCATCACTTTGCACAGAGGTAATTGAGAGGGATCAATAAAGCTGGATAATGCTCATTGAGAAGGCAAATACTCTTAAGAAATAGGATGAGCACTTCATTTTAGGCAACACAGGTCCTGAGACGATAAGCCCGACCACACACAAATTTCCAGGTTTCAGAATTGCACTGGAAAATTAAAGGCACAGTATAATTAATGTAATGGCCCTTCCACAACAATTTTGCCTTCTGCTATTGAAGGCACACACAGAGCGAGAGAGAGGCACACACATACAGCGAGAGATGCACACACATACAGCAAGAGAGGCACACACAGAGCGAGAGAGGCACACACATACAGCGAGAGAGGCACACACATACAGCGAGAGAGGCATACACATACAGCGAGAGAGGCACACACAGAGCTAGATAGACACACACATACAGCGAGAGAGGCACACACATACAGCGAGAGAGGCACACACATACAGCAAGAGAGGCACACACAGAGCGAGAGAGGCACACACATACAGCGAGAGAGGCACACACATACAGCGAGAGAGACACACACATACAGCGAGAGAGGCACACACAGATCGAGAGAGGCACACACAGAGCGAGAGAGAGGCACACACAGAGCGAGAAAAAGGCACACACAGAGCGAGAGAGAGACACACACATACAGCGAGAGAGACACACACAGAGTGAGAGAGACACACACATACAGCGAGAGAGACACACACATGCAGCGAGAGAGACACACACAGAGCGAGAGAGACACACACATACAGCGAGAGAGACACATACACACAGCGAGAGAGACACACACATTCAGCGAGGGAGGCACACACAGGATGAGAGAGGCACACATACAGTGAGAGAGGCACACACAGAGCAAGAGACACACACAGAACGAGAGAGGCACACACAAAGTGAGAGAGACAGTCACAGAGCGAGAGAGACACACACAGAGCGAGAGAGACACACACATACAGCGAGAGAGGCACACACATACAGCGACAGAGGCACACACAGAGCGAGAGAGGCACACACAGCTAGAGAGACACTCACAGAGCGAGATAGACACACACACACAGCGAGAGAGACAAACACATACAGCGAGAGAGACACACACATACATTGAAAGAGGCACACACATACAGCGAGATACACACAGAGCGAAAGAGACACGCATACAGTGAGAGGCACACAGAGTGAGAGAGACACACAAATACAGCGAGAGAGACACACACATACAGTGAAAGAGGCACACACACAGCGAGAGAGACACACAAATAAAGCGAGATAGGCACACATACAACGAGCGAGACACACACATAGAGCGAGAGAGGCACACACAGAGCGAGAGAGACACACACATAAAGCGAGAGAGACACACACATACAGCGAGAGAGACACACACATTCATCGAGGGAGGCACACACAGAGTGAGAGATGTACACATACAGCGAGAGAGACACACACAGAGCGAGAGAGAGACACACGGCGAGAGAGACACACACAGAGCGAGAGTGACACACACAAAGCGAGAGAGACACACACATACAGTGAGAGACACACACAAACAGCGAGAGAGGCACACACAGAGCAAGAGACAGACACACAGAGCGAGACAAGCACACACAAAGCGAGAGAGACACACACAGAGCGAGAGAGACACACACAGGGCGAGAGAGACACACACATACAGCGAGAGAGGCACACACATACAGCGAGAGAGGCACACATACAGCGAGAGAGAGACACACATACAGCGAGAGAGGCACACACAGAGCGAGAGAGACACACACATACAGCGAGAGGCACACATCGAGTGAGAGAGACACACAAATACAGCGAGAGAGGCACACACAGAGCGAGAGAGACACACACATATAGCGAGAGAGACACACACATACAGCGAGAGAGACAAACACATACAGCGAGAGAGGCACACACAGAGCAAGAGAGGCACACACAGAGCGAGAGAGACACACACATGCAGCGAGAGAGACACACACATACAGCGTGAGAGACACACACAGAGCGAGAGGGACACACACATACAGCGAGAGAGACACACACATACAGCGAGAGAGACACACGCAGAGCGAGAGAGACACACACATACAGCGAGAGAGACACACACATACAGCGAGAGAGACACACACAGAGCGAGAGAGACACACACATACAGCGAGAGAGGCACACACAGAGTGAGAGATGTACACATACAGCGAGAGAGGCACACACAGAGTGAGAGATGTACACATACAGCGAGAGAGACACACACAGAGCGAGAGTGAGACACACAGCGAGAGAGACACACACAGAGCGAGAGTGACACACACAAAGCGAGAGAGACACACACATACAGTGAGAGACACACACAAACAGCGAGAGAGAGACACACATACAGCGAGAGAGGCAAACAGAGGGCGAGAGAGACACACACATACAGCGAGAGAGACACACACATGCAGCGAGAGAGGCACACACATGGTGAGGGAGACACACACATATAGCGAGAGAGAAACACACATACAGCGAGAGAGACACACACATACAGCGACAGAGACACACACAGAGCGAGAGAGACACACACATACAGCGAGAGAGACACACACATACGGCGAGAGAGACACACACAGAGCGAGAGAGACACACACATACAGCGAGAGAGACACACACACACAGCGAGAGAGACACACACATACAGCGAGAGAGACACACACATACAGCGAGAGACACACACACAGAGCAAGAGAGGCACACACAAAGTGAGAGAGACACACACAGAGTGAGAGAGACACACACATACAGCGAGAGAGACACACATATACAGCGAGAGAGGCACACACAGCGAGAGAGACACACACAGAGCGAGAGAGACACACACAAAGCGAGAGAGGCACACACAAAGCGAGAGAGACACACACATACAGCGAGAGAGACACACACATACAGCGAGAGAGGCACACACAGAGCGAGAGAGGCACACACAAAGCGACAGAGACACACACATACAGCGAGGGAGGTACACACATACAGCGAGAGAGACACACACAGAGCGTGAGAGACGCACACAGAGCGAGAGAGACACACACATACAGCGAGAGAGGCACACATACAGTGAGAGAGACACACACATACAGCGAGGGAGTCACTCACATTCAGTGAGAGAGACACAGATATACAGCTAGAGAGGCACACACAGAGCAAGAGACACACACACAGAGCGAGAGAGGCACACACAAAGCGAGAGAGACACACATACAGCGAGAGAGACACACACACACAGCGAGAGAGACAAACACATACAGTGAGAGAGATACACACATACATTGAAAGAGGCACACACATACAGCGAGAGAGGTACACACAGAGCGAGAGAGACACACACATACAGCGAGAGAGACACACACATACAGCGAGAGAGACGCACACAGAGCGAGAGAGACACACACATACAGCGAGAGAGACAAACACATACAGCGAGAGAGACACACACATACAGCGAGAGAGACACACACAGAGCGAGAGAGACACATACATATAGCGAGAGAGACATACACATAGAGCGAGAGAGACACACACATACAGCGAGGGAGGCACACACAGAGCGAGAGAGGCACACAGAGAGCGAGAGAGACACACACATACAGCGAGAGAGACACCCACATACAGCGAGAGAGGCACACACATGGTGAGGGAGACACACACATATAGCGAGAAAGAAACACACATACAGCGAGAGAGACATACACATACAGCGATAGAGACACACACAGAGCGAGAGAGACACCCACATACAGTGAGAGAGACACACACATACAGCGAGAGAGACAAACACAGAGCGAGAGAGACACACACATACAGCGAGAGAGACACACACACACAGCGAGAGAGACACACACATACAGCGAGAGAGACACACACATACAGCGAGAGACACACACACAGAGCGAGAGAGGCACACACAAAGTGAGAGAGACACACACAGAGTGAGAGAGACACACACATACAGCGAGAGAGACACACACATACAGCGAGAGAGGCACACACAGCGAGAGAGACACACATAGAGCGAGAGAGACACATACAAAGCGAGAGAGGCACACACAAAGAGAGAGAGACACACACATACAGCGAGAGAGACACACACATACAGCGAGAGAGGCACACCCAGAGCGAGAGAGGCACACACAGAGCGAGAGAGGCACACACAAAGCGAGAGAGACACACACATACAGCGAGGGAGGCACACACATACAGCGAGAGAGACACACACAGAGCGTGAGAGACACACACAGAGCGAGAGAGACACACACATACAGCGAGAGAGACACACACATACAGTGAAAGAGGCACACACATACAGCGAGAGAGGCACACACAGAGCGAGAGAGGCACACATAGAGCGAGAGAGACACACACATACAGCGAGAGAGACACACACATACAGCAAGAGAGAGGCACACACAAAGCGAGAGAGACACACACATACAGCGAGGGAGGCACACACATACAGCGAGAGAGACACACACAGAGCGTGAGAGACGCACACAGAGCGAGAGAGACACACACATACAGCGAGAGAGACACACACATACAGCGAGAGAGACACACACAGAGCGAGAGAGACACACACATACAGCGAGACAGACACACACATACAGTGAAAGAGGCACACACAAATAGCGAGAGAGGTACACACAGAGCGAGAGAGACACGCACACAGCGAGAGGCACACATAGAGTGAGAGAGACACACAATTACAGCGAGAGAGGCACACATACAACGAGAGAGACACAAACAGAGCGAGAGAGGCACACATACAGCGAGAGAGACACACACATACAGCGAGAGAGGCATGCACAGAGCGAGAGAGACACACACATACAGCGAGAGAGACATACACATACAGCGAGAGAGACACACACATACAGCGAGAGAGGCACACACAGAGCGATAGAGGCACACACAGAGCGAGAGAGACACACACATGCAGCGAGAGAGATACACACATACAGCGAGAGAGACACACACATACAGCGAGAGAGGCACACACATGGTGAGAGAGACACACACATATAGCGAGAGAGAAACACACATACAGCGAGAGAGACACACACAGAGCGAGAGAGACACACACATACAGCGAGAGAGACACACACACACAGCGAGAGAGACACACAGAGCGAGAGAGACACACACATACAGCGAGAGAGACACACACACACAGCGAGAGAGACACACACACACAGCGAGAGAGACAAACACAGAGCGAGAGAAACACACACATACAGCGAGAGAGGCACACACAAAGCGAGAGAGACACACACAGAGCGAGAGAGACACACGCATTCAGCGAGGGAGGCACACACAGAGTGAGAGAGGCTCACATACAGCAAGAGAGACACACACAGAGCGAGAGAGACACACTCAGCGAGAGAGACACACACAGAGCGAGAGAGACACACACAAAGCGAGAGGGACACACACATACAGCGAGAGACACACACAAACAGTGAGAGTGGCACACACAGAGCAAGAGACACACACACAGAACGAGAGAGGCACACACAGAGCGAGAGAGATACACACAGAGCGAGAGAGACACACACAGAGCGAGAGAGACACACACAGAGCGAGAGAGACACACACATACAGCGAGAGAGGCACACACATACAGCGAGAGAGGCACACACAGCTAGAGAGACACACACAGAGCGAGAGAGACACACACAGCGAGAGAGACAAACACATGCAGTGAGAGAGACACACACTTACATTGAAAGAGTAACACACATACAGCGAGAGAGGCACACACAAAGTGAGAGAGACACACACAGAGTGAGAGAGACACACACATACAACGAGAGAGACACACACACACAGCGAGAGAGGCACACACAGCGAGAGAGACACACACAGAGCGAGAGAGACACTTACAAAGCGAGAGAGGCACACACAAAGCGAGAGAGACACACACATACAGCGAGAGAGACACACACATACAGCGAGAGAGGCACACCCAGAGCGAGAGAGGCACACACAGAGCGAGAGAGGCACACACAAAGCGAGAGAGACACACACATACAGCGAGGGAGGCACACACATACAGCGAGAGAGACACACACAGAGCGTGAGAGACGCACATAGAGCGAGAGAGACACACACATACAGCGAGAGAGACACACACATACAGTGAAAGAGGCACACACATACAGCGAGAGAGGCACACACAGAGCGAGAGAGGCACACATAGAGCGAGAGAGACACACACATACAGCGAGAGAGACACACACATACAGCAAGAGAGAGGCACACACAGAGCGAGAGAGACACACACATACAGCGAGAGAGACACACACATACAGCGAGAGAGACACACACAGAGCGAGAGAGACACACACATACAGCGAGACAGACACACACATACAGTGAAAGAGGCACACACATACAGCGAGAGAGGTACACACAGAGCGAGAGGGACACGCACACAGCGAGAGGCACACATAGAGCGAGAGAGACACACAATTACAGCGAGAGAGGCACACATACAACGAGAGAGACACACACAGAGCAAGAGAGACACACACAAAGTGAGAGAGAAACACACAAACAGCGAGAGAGACACATACATACAGCGAGAGAGACACACACAGAGCGAGAGAGACACACACATACAGCGAGAGAGACACACACATACAGCGAGAGAGGCACACACAGAGCGAGAGAGGCAGATATAGAGCGAGAGAGACACACACATACAGCGAGAGAGACACACACATACAGCAAGAGAGAGGCACACACAGAGCGAGAGAGACACACACATACAGCGAGAGAGACACACACATACAGCGAGAGAGACACACACATACAGCGAGAGAGACACACACAGAGCGAGAGAGACACACACATACAGCGAGACAGACACATACATACAGTGAAAGAGGCACACACATACAGCGAGAGAGGTACACACAGAGCGAGAGAGACACGCACACAGCAAGAGGCACACATAGAGTGAGAGAGACACACAATTACAGCGAGAGAGGCACACATACAACGAGAGAGACACAAACAGAGCGAGAGAGGCACACATACAGCGAGAGAGACACACACATACAGCGAGAGAGGCATGCACAGAGCGAGAGAGACACACACATACAGCGAGAGAGACACACACATACAGCGAGAGAGGCACACACAGAGCGAGAGAGACACACACATATAGCGAGAGAGACACACACATAGAGCGAGAGAGACACACACATACAGCGAGTGAGGCACACACAGAGCGAGAGAGGCACACAGAGAGCGAGAGAGACACACACATACAGCGAGAGAGACACACACATACAGCGAGAGAGGCACACACATGGTGAGAGAGACACACACATATAGCGAGAGAGAAACACACATACAGCGAGAGAGACACACACATACAGCGATAGAGACACACACAGAGCGAGAGAGACACACACATACAGCGAGAGAGGCACACACAGAGCGAGAGAGACACACACATATAGCGAGAGAGACACACACATACAGCGAGAGAGACACACACACACAGCGAGAGAGACACACACACACAGCGAGAGAGACACACACAGACAGCGAGAGAGATACACATACATTGAAAGAGGCACACACATACAGCGAGAGAGGTACACACAGAGCGAGAGAGACACACACATACAGCGAGAGAGACACACACATACAGCGAGAGAGACGCACACAGAGCGAGAGAGACACACACATACAGCGAGAGAGACAAACACATACAGCGAGAGAGACACACACATACAGCGAGAGAGGCACACACAGAGCGAGAGAGACACACACATATAGCGAGAGAGACACACACATAGAGCGAGAGAGACACACACATACAGCGAGGGAGGCACACACAGAGCGAGAGAGGCACACAGAGAGCGAGAGAGACACACACATACAGCGAAAGAGACACCCACATACAGCGAGAGAGGCACACACATGGTGAGGGAGACACACACATATAGCGAGAAAGAAACACACATACAGCGAGAGAGACATACACATACAGCGACAGAGACACACACAGAGCGAGAGAGACACCCACATACAGTGAGAGAGACACACAAATACAGCGAGAGAGACAAACACAGAGCGAGAGAGACACACACATACAGCGAGAGAGACACACACACACAGCGAGAGAGACACACACATACAGCGAGAGAGACACACACATACAGCGAGAGACACACACACAGAGCGAGAGAGGCACACACAAAGTGAGAGAGACACACACAGAGTGAGAGAGACACACACATACAGCGAGAGAGACACACACATACAGCGAGAGAGGCACACACAGCGAGAGAGACACACATAGAGCGAGAGAGACACATACAAAGCGAGAGAGGCACACACAAAGCGAGAGAGACACACACATACAGCGAGAGAGACACACACAGAGCGAGAGAGACACACACATACAGCGAGACAGACACACACATACAGTGAAAGAGGCACACACATATAGCGAGAGAGGTACACACAGAGCGAGAGAGACACGCACACAGCGAGAGGCACACATAGAGTGAGAGAGACACACAATTACAGCGAGAGAGGCACACATACAACGAGAGAGACACAAACAGAGCGAGAGAGGCACACATACAGCGAGAGAGACACACACATACAGCGAGAGAGGCATGCACAGAGCGAGAGAGACACACACATACAGCGAGAGAGACATACACATACAGCGAGAGAGACACACACATACAGCGAGAGAGGCACACACAGAGCGATAGAGGCACACACAGAACGAGAGAGACACACACATGCAGCGAGAGAGATACACACATACAGCGAGAGAGACACACACATACAGCGAGAGAGACACACACATACAGCGAGAGAGACACACACATACAGCGAGAGAGGCACACACAGAGTGAGAGATGTACACATACAGCGAGAGAGGCACACACAGAGTGAGAGATGTACACATACAGCGAGAGAGACACACACAGAGCGAGAGTGAGACACACAGCGAGAGAGACACACACAGAGCGAGAGTGACACACACAAAGCGAGAGAGACACACACATACAGTGAGAGACACACACAAACAGCGAGAGAGAGACACACATACAGCGAGAGAGGCACACAGAGGGCGAGAGAGACACACACATACAGCGAGAGAGACACACATATGCAGCGAGAGAGGCACACACATGGTGAGGGAGACACACACATATAGCGAGAGAGAAACACAGATACAGCGAGAGAGACACACACATACAGCGACAGAGACACACACAGAGCGAGAGAGACACACACATACAGCGAGAGAGACACACACATACGGCGAGAGAGACACACACAGAGCGAGAGAGACACACACATACAGCGAGAGAGACACACACACACAGCGAGAGAGACACACACATACAGCGAGAGAGACACACACATACAGCGAGAGACACACACACAGAGCGAGAGAGGCACACACAAAGTGAGAGAGACACACACAGAGTGAGAGAGACACACACATACAGCGAGAGAGACACACATATACAGCGAGAGAGGCACACACAGTGAGAGAGACACACACAGAGCGAGAGAGACACACACAAAGCGAGAGAGGCACACACAAAGCGAGAGAGACACACACATACAGCGAGAGAGACACACACATACAGCGAGAGAGGCACACACAGAGCGAGAGAGGCACACACAAAGCGACAGAGACACACACATACAGCGAGGGAGGTACACACATACAGCGAGAGAGACACACACAGAGCGTGAGAGACGCACACAGAGCGAGAGAGACACACACATACAGCGAGAGAGGCACACATACAGTGAGAGAGACACACACATACAGCGAGGGAGTCACTCACATTCAGTGAGAGAGACACAGATATACAGCTAGAGAGGCACACACAGAGCAAGAGACACACACACAGAGCGAGAGAGGCACACACAAAGCGAGAGAGACACACATACAGCGAGAGAGACACACACACAGCGAGAGAGACAAACACATACAGTGAGAGAGATACACACATACATTGAAAGAGGCACACACATACAGCGAGAGAGGTACACACAGAGCGAGAGAGACACACACATACAGCGAGAGAGACACACACATACAGCGAGAGAGACGCACACAGAGCGAGAGAGACACACACATACAGCGAGAGAGACAAACACATACAGCGAGAGAGACACACACATACAGCGAGAGAGGCACACACAGAGCGAGAGAGACACACACATATAGCGAGAGAGACACACACATAGAGCGAGAGAGACACACACATACAGCGAGGGAGGCACACACAGAGCGAGAGAGGCACACAGAGAGCGAGAGAGACACACACATACAGCGAGAGAGACACCCACATACAGCGAGAGAGGCACACACATGGTGAGGGAGACACACACATATAGCGAGAAAGAAACACACATACAGCGAGAGAGACATACACATACAGCGATAGAGACACACACAGAGCGAGAGAGACACCCACATACAGTGAGAGAGACACACACAAACAGCGAGAGAGACAAACACAGAGCGAGAGAGACACACACATACAGCGAGAGAGACACACACATACAGCGAGAGAGACACACACATACAGCGAGAGACACACACACAGAGCGAGAGAGACACCCACATACAGTGAGAGAGACACACACACAAAGTGAGAGAGACACACACAGAGTGAGAGAGACACACACATACAGCGAGAGAGACACACACATACAGCGAGAGACACACACACAGAGCGAGAGAGACACCCACATACAGTGAGAGAGACACACACATACAGCGAGAGAGACAAACACAGAGCGAGAGAGACACACACATACAGCGAGAGAGACACACACATACAGTGAAAGAGGCACACACATACAGCGAGAGAGGCACACACAGAGCGAGAGAGGCACACATAGAGCGAGAGAGACACACACATACAGCGAGAGAGACACACACATACAGCAAGAGAGAGGCACACACAAAGCGAGAGAGACACACACATACAGCGAGGGAGGCACACACATACAGCGAGAGAGACACACACAGAGCGTGAGAGACGCACACAGAGCGAGAGAGACACACACATACAGCGAGAGAGACACACACATACAGCGAGAGAGACACACACAGAGCGAGAGAGACACACACATACAGCGAGAGAGACACACACATACAGTGAAAGAGGCACACACATACAGCGAGAGAGGCACACACAGAGCGAGAGAGGCACACATAGAGCGAGAGAGACACACACATACAGCGAGAGAGACACACACATACAGCAAGAGAGAGGCACACACAAAGCGAGAGAGACACACACATACAGCGAGGGAGGCACACACATACAGCGAGAGAGACACACACAGAGCGTGAGAGACGCACACAGAGCGAGAGAGACACACACATACAGCGAGAGAGACACACACATACAGCGAGAGAGACACACACAGAGCGAGAGAGACACACACATACAGCGAGACAGACACACACATACAGTGAAAGAGGCACACACAAATAGCGAGAGAGGTACACACAGAGCGAGAGAGACACGCACACAGCGAGAGGCACACATAGAGTGAGAGAGACACACAATTACAGCGAGAGAGGCACACATACAACGAGAGAGACACAAACAGAGCGAGAGAGGCACACATACAGCGAGAGAGACACACACATACAGCGAGAGAGGCATGCACAGAGCGAGAGAGACACACACATACAGCGAGAGAGACATACACATACAGCGAGAGAGACACACACACATACAGCGAGAGAGGCACACACAGAGCGATAGAGGCACACACAGAGCGAGAGAGACACACACATGCAGCGAGAGAGATACACACATACAGCGAGAGAGACACACACATACAGCGAGAGAGACACACACATACAGCGAGAGAGACACACACATACAGCGAGAGAGGCACACACAGAGCGAGAGAGACACACACATATAGCGAGAGAGACACACACATAGAGCGAGAGAGACACACACATACAGCGAGTGAGGCACACACAGAGCGAGAGAGGCACACAAAGCGAGAGAGACACACACATACAGCGAGAGAGACACACACATACAGCGAGAGAGGCACACACATGGTGAGAGAGACACACACATATAGCGAGAGAGAAACACACATACAGCGAGAGAGACACACACAGAGCGAGAGAGACACACACATACAGCGAGAGAGACACACACACACAGCGAGAGAGACACACAGAGCGAGAGAGACACACACATACAGCGAGAGAGACACACACACACAGCGAGAGAGACACACACACACAGCGAGAGAGACAAACACAGAGCGAGAGAAACACACACATACAGCGAGAGAGGCACACACAAAGCGAGAGAGACACACACAGAGCGAGAGAGACACACGCATTCAGCGAGGGAGGCACACACAGAGTGATAGAGGCTCACATACAGCAAGAGAGACACACACAGAGCGAGAGAGACACACTCAGCGAGAGAGACACACACAGAGCGAGAGAGACACACACAAAGCGAGAGGGACACACACATACAGCGAGAGACACACACAAACAGTGAGAGTGGCACACACAGAGCAAGAGACACACACACAGAATGAGAGAGGCACACACAGAGCGAGAGAGATACACACAGAGCGAGAGAGACACACACAGAGCGAGAGAGACACACACAGAGCGAGAGAGACACACACATACAGCGAGAGAGGCACACACATACAGCGAGAGAGGCACACACAGCTAGAGAGACACACACAGAGCGAGAGAGACACACACAGCGAGAGAGACAAACACATGCAGTGAGAGAGACACACACTTACATTGAAAGAGTAACACACATACAGCGAGAGAGGCACACACAGAGCGTGAGAGACGCACACAGAGCGAGAGAGACACACACATACAGCGAGAGAGGCACACATACAGTGAGAGAGACACACACATACAGCGAGGGAGTCACTCACATTCAGTGAGAGAGACACAGATATACAGCTAGAGAGGCACACACAGAGCAAGAGACACACACACAGAGCGAGAGAGGCACACACAAAGCGAGAGAGACACACATACAGCGAGAGAGACACACACACAGCGAGAGAGACAAACACATACAGTGAGAGAGATACACACATACATTGAAAGAGGCACACACATTCAGCGAGAGAGGTACACACAGAGCGAGAGAGACACACACATACAGCGAGAGAGACACACACATACAGCGAGAGAGACGCACACAGAGCGAGAGAGACACACACATACAGCGAGAGAGACAAACACATACAGCGAGAGAGACACACACATACAGCGAGAGAGGCACACACAGAGCGAGAGAGACACACACATATAGCGAGAGAGACACACACATAGAGCGAGAGAGACACACACATACAGCGAGGGAGGCACACACAGAGCGAGAGAGGCACACAGAGAGCGAGAGAGACACACACATACAGCGAGAGAGACACCCACATACAGCGAGAGAGGCACACACATGGTGAGGGAGACACACACATATAGCGAGAAAGAAACACACATACAGCGAGAGAGACATACACATACAGCGATAGAGACACACACAGAGCGAGAGAGACACCCACATACAGTGAGAGAGACACACACAAACAGCGAGAGAGACAAACACAGAGCGAGAGAGACACACACATACAGCGAGAGAGACACACACATACAGCGAGAGAGACACACACATACAGCGAGAGACACACACACAGAGCGAGAGAGACACCCACATACAGTGAGAGAGACACACACACAAAGTGAGAGAGACACACACAGAGTGAGAGAGACACACACATACAGCGAGAGAGACACACACATACAGCGAGAGACACACACACAGAGCGAGAGAGACACCCACATACAGTGAGAGAGACACACACATACAGCGAGAGAGACAAACACAGAGCGAGAGAGACACACACATACAGCGAGAGAGACACACACATACAGTGAAAGAGGCACACACATACAGCGAGAGAGGCACACACAGAGCGAGAGAGGCACACATAGAGCGAGAGAGACACACACATACAGCGAGAGAGACACACACATACAGCAAGAGAGAGGCACACACAAAGCGAGAGAGACACACACATACAGCGAGGGAGGCACACACATACAGCGAGAGAGACACACAGAGCGTGAGAGACGCACACAGAGCGAGAGAGACACACACATACAGCGAGAGAGACACACACATACAGCGAGAGAGACACACACAGAGCGAGAGAGACACACACATACAGCGAGACAGACACACACATACAGTGAAAGAGGCACACACAAATAGCGAGAGAGGTACACACAGAGCGAGAGAGACACGCACACAGCGAGAGGCACACATAGAGTGAGAGAGACACACAATTACAGCGAGAGAGGCACACATACAACGAGAGAGACACAAACAGAGCGAGAGAGGCACACATACAGCGAGAGAGACACACACATACAGCGAGAGAGGCATGCACAGAGCGAGAGAGACACACACATACAGCGAGAGAGACATACACATACAGCGAGAGAGACACACACATACAGCGAGAGAGGCACACACAGAGCGATAGAGGCACACACAGAGCGAGAGAGACACACACATGCAGCGAGAGAGATACACACATACAGCGAGAGAGACACACACATACAGCGAGAGAGACACACACATACAGCGAGAGAGACACACACATACAGCGAGAGAGGCACACACAGAGCGAGAGAGACACACACATATAGCGAGAGAGACACACACATAGAGCGAGAGAGACACACACATACAGCGAGTGAGGCACACACAGAGCGAGAGAGGCACACAAAGCGAGAGAGACACACACATACAGCGAGAGAGACACACACATACAGCGAGAGAGGCACACACATGGTGAGAGAGACACACACATATAGCGAGAGAGAAACACACATACAGCGAGAGAGACACACACAGAGCGAGAGAGACACACACATACAGCGAGAGAGACACACACACACAGCGAGAGAGACACACAGAGCGAGAGAGACACACACATACAGCGAGAGAGACACACACACACAGCGAGAGAGACACACACACACAGCGAGAGAGACAAACACAGAGCGAGAGAAACACACACATACAGCGAGAGAGGCACACACAAAGCGAGAGAGACACACACAGAGCGAGAGAGACACACGCATTCAGCGAGGGAGGCACACACAGAGTGATAGAGGCTCACATACAGCAAGAGAGACACACACAGAGCGAGAGAGACACACTCAGCGAGAGAGACACACACAGAGCGAGAGAGACACACACAAAGCGAGAGGGACACACACATACAGCGAGAGACACACACAAACAGTGAGAGTGGCACACACAGAGCAAGAGACACACACACAGAATGAGAGAGGCACACACAGAGCGAGAGAGATACACACAGAGCGAGAGAGACACACACAGAGCGAGAGAGACACACACAGAGCGAGAGAGACACACACATACAGCGAGAGAGGCACACACATACAGCGAGAGAGGCACACACAGCTAGAGAGACACACACAGAGCGAGAGAGACACACACAGCGAGAGAGACAAACACATGCAGTGAGAGAGACACACACTTACATTGAAAGAGTAACACACATACAGCGAGAGAGGCACACACAAAGCGAGAGAGACACACACAGAGTGAGAGAGACACACACATACAACGAGAGAGACACACACACACAGCGAGAGAGGCACACACAGCGAGAGAGACACACACAGAGCGAGAGAGACACTTACAAAGCGAGAGAGGCACACACATACAGCGAGAGAGACACACACATACAGCGAGAGAGGCACACCCAGAGCGAGAGAGGCACACACAGAGCGAGAGAGGCACACACAAAGCGAGAGAGACACACACATACAGCGAGGGAGGCACACACATACAGCGAGAGAGACACACACAGAGCGTGAGAGACGCACATAGAGCGAGAGAGACACACACATACAGCGAGAGAGACACACACATACAGTGAAAGAGGCACACACATACAGCGAGAGAGGCACACACAGAGCGAGAGAGGCACACATAGAGCGAGAGAGACACACACATACAGCGAGAGAGACACACACATACAGCAAGAGAGAGGCACACACAGAGCGAGAGAGACACACACATACAGCGAGAGAGACACACACATACAGCGAGAGAGACACACACAGAGCGAGAGAGACACACACATACAGCGAGACAGACACACACATACAGTGAAAGAGGCACACACATACAGCGAGAGAGGTACACACAGAGCGAGAGGGACACGCACACAGCGAGAGGCACACATAGAGCGAGAGAGACACACAATTACAGCGAGAGAGGCACACATACAACGAGAGAGACACACACAGAGCAAGAGAGACACACACAAAGTGAGAGAGAAACACACAAACAGCGAGAGAGACACATACATACAGCGAGAGAGACACACACAGAGCGAGAGAGACACACACATACAGCGAGAGAGACACACACATACAGCGAGAGAGGCACACACAGAGCGAGAGAGGCAGATATAGAGCGAGAGAGACACACACATACAGCGAGAGAGACACACACATACAGCAAGAGAGAGGCACACACAGAGCGAGAGAGACACACACATACAGCGAGAGAGACACACACATACAGCGAGAGAGACACACACATACAGCGAGAGAGACACACACAGAGCGAGAGAGACACACACATACAGCGAGACAGACACATACATACAGTGAAAGAGGCACACACATACAGCGAGAGAGGTACACACAGAGCGAGAGAGACACGCACACAGCAAGAGGCACACATAGAGTGAGAGAGACACACAATTACAGCGAGAGAGGCACACATACAACGAGAGAGACACAAACAGAGCGAGAGAGGCACACATACAGCGAGAGAGACACACACATACAGCGAGAGAGGCATGCACAGAGCGAGAGAGACACACACATACAGCGAGAGAGACACACACATACAGCGAGAGAGGCACACACAGAGCGAGAGAGACACACACATATAGCGAGAGAGACACACACATAGAGCGAGAGAGACACACACATACAGCGAGTGAGGCACACACAGAGCGAGAGAGGCACACAGAGAGCGAGAGAGACACACACATATAGCGAGAGAGACACACACATACAGCGAGAGAGGCACACACATGGTGAGAGAGACACACACATATAGCGAGAGAGAAACACACATACAGCGAGAGAGACACACACATACAGCGATAGAGACACACACAGAGCGAGAGAGACACACACATACAGCGAGAGAGACACACAGAGCGAGAGAGACACACACATACAGCGAGAGAGACACACACACACAGCGAGAGAGACACACACACACAGCGAGAGAGACACACACAGACAGCGAGAGAGATACACACATACATTGAAAGAGGCACACACATACAGCGAGAGAGGTACACACAGAGCGATAGAGGCACACACATACAGCGAGAGAGACACACACATACAGCGAGAGAGACGCACACAGAGCGAGAGAGACACACACATACAGCGAGAGAGACAAACACATACAGCGAGAGAGACACACACATACAGCGAGAGAGGCACACACAGAGCGAGAGAGACACACACATATAGCGAGAGAGACACACACATAGAGCGAGAGAGACACACACATACAGCGAGGGAGGCACACACAGAGCGAGAGAGGCACACAGAGAGCGAGAGAGACACACACATACAGCGAAAGAGACACCCACATACAGCGAGAGAGGCACACACATGGTGAGGGAGACACACACATATAGCGAGAAAGAAACACACATACAGCGAGAGAGACATACACATACAGCGATAGAGACACACACAGAGCGAGAGAGACACCCACATACAGTGAGAGAGACACACACATACAGCGAGAGAGACAAACACAGAGCGAGAGAGACACACACATACAGCGAGAGAGACACACACACACAGCGAGAGAGACACACACATACAGCGAGAGAGACACACACATACAGCGAGAGACACACACACAGAGCGAGAGAGGCACACACAAAGTGAGAGAGACACACACAGAGTGAGAGAGACACACACATACAGCGAGAGAGACACACACATACAGCGAGAGAGGCACACACAGCGAGAGAGACACACATAGAGCGAGAGAGACACATACAAAGCGAGAGAGGCACACACAAAGCGAGAGAGACACACACATACAGCGAGAGAGACACACACAGAGCGAGAGAGACACACACATACAGCGAGACAGACACACACATACAGTGAAAGAGGCACACACATATAGCGAGAGAGGTACACACAGAGCGAGAGAGACACGCACACAGCGAGAGGCACACATAGAGTGAGAGAGACACACAATTACAGCGAGAGAGGCACACATACAACGAGAGAGACACAAACAGAGCGAGAGAGGCACACATACAGCGAGAGAGACACACACATACAGCGAGAGAGGCATGCACAGAGCGAGAGAGACACACACATACAGCGAGAGAGACATACACATACAGCGAGAGAGACACACACATACAGCGAGAGAGGCACACACAGAGCGATAGAGGCACACACAGAGCGAGAGAGACACACACATGCAGCGAGAGAGATACACACATACAGCGAGAGAGACACACACATACAGCGAGAGAGACACACACATACAGCGAGAGAGACACACACATACAGCGAGAGAGGCACACACAGAGTGAGAGATGTACACATACAGCGAGAGAGGCACACACAGAGTGAGAGATGTACACATACAGCGAGAGAGACACACACAGAGCGAGAGTGAGACACACAGCGAGAGAGACACACACAGAGCGAGAGTGACACACACAAAGCGAGAGAGACACACACATACAGTGAGAGACACACACAAACAGCGAGAGAGAGACACACATACAGCGAGAGAGGCACACAGAGGGCGAGAGAGACACACACATAGAGCGAGAGAGACACACATATGCAGCGAGAGAGGCACACACATGGTGAGGGAGACACACACATATAGCGAGAGAGAAACACACATACAGCGAGAGAGACACACACATACAGCGACAGAGACACACACAGAGCGAGAGAGACACACACATACAGCGAGAGAGACACACACATACGGCGAGAGAGACACACACAGAGCGAGAGAGACACACACATACAGCGAGAGAGACACACACACACAGCGAGAGAGACACACACATACAGCGAGAGAGACACACACATACAGCGAGAGACACACACACAGAGCGAGAGAGGCACACACAAAGTGAGAGAGACACACACAGAGTGAGAGAGACACACACATACAGCGAGAGAGACACACATATACAGCGAGAGAGGCACACACAGCGAGAGAGACACACACAGAGCGAGAGAGACACACACAAAGCGAGAGAGGCACACACAAAGCGAGAGAGACACACACATACAGCGAGAGAGACACACACATACAGCGAGAGAGGCACACACAGAGCGAGAGAGGCACACACAAAGCGACAGAGACACACACATACAGCGAGGGAGGTACACACATACAGCGAGAGAGACACACACAGAGCGTGAGAGACGCACACAGAGCGAGAGAGACACACACATACAGCGAGAGAGGCACACATACAGTGAGAGAGACACACACATGCAGCGAGGGAGTCACTCACATTCAGTGAGAGAGACACAGATATACAGCTAGAGAGGCACACACAGAGCAAGAGACACACACACAGAGCGAGAGAGGCACACACAAAGCGAGAGAGACACACATACAGCGAGAGAGACACACACACACAGCGAGAGAGACAAACACATACAGTGAGAGAGATACACACATACATTGAAAGAGGCACACACATACAGCGAGAGAGGTACACACAGAGCGAGAGAGACACACACATACAGCGAGAGAGACACACACATACAGCGAGAGAGACGCACACAGAGCGAGAGAGACACACACATACAGCGAGAGAGACAAACACATACAGCGAGAGAGACACACACATACAGCGAGAGAGGCACACACAGAGCGAGAGAGACACACACATATAGCGAGAGAGACACACACATAGAGCGAGAGAGACACACACATACAGCGAGGGAGGCACACACAGAGCGAGAGAGGCACACAGAGAGCGAGAGAGACACACACATACAGCGAGAGAGACACCCACATACAGCGAGAGAGGCACACACATGGTGAGGGAGACACACACATATAGCGAGAAAGAAACACACATACAGCGAGAGAGACATACACATACAGCGATAGAGACACACACAGAGCGAGAGAGACACCCACATACAGTGAGAGAGACACACACACACAAAGTGAGAGAGACACACACAGAGTGAGAGAGACACACACATACAGCGAGAGAGACACACACATACAGCGAGAGAGGCACACACAGCGAGAGAGACACACATAGAGCGAGAGAGACAAACACAGAGCGAGAGAGACACACACATACAGCGAGAGAGACACACACATACAGCGAGAGAGACACACACATACAGCGAGAGACACACACACAGAGCGAGAGAGACACCCACATACAGTGAGAGAGACACACACACAAAGTGAGAGAGACACACACAGAGTGAGAGAGACACACACATACAGCGAGAGAGACACACACATACAGCGAGAGAGGCACACACAGCGAGAGAGACACACATAGAGCGAGAGAGACACATACAAAGCGAGAGAGGCACACACAAAGCGAGAGAGACACACACATACAGCGAGAGAGACACACACATACAGCGAGAGAGGCACACCCAGAGCGAGAGAGGCACACACAGAGCGAGAGAGGCACACACAAAGCGAGAGAGACACACACATACAGCGAGGGAGGCACACACATACAGCGAGAGAGACACACACAGAGCGTGAGAGACGCACACAGAGCGAGAGAGACACACACATACAGCGAGAGAGACACACACATACAGTGAAAGAGGCACACACATACAGCGAGAGAGGCACACACAGAGCGAGAGAGGCACACATAGAGCGAGAGAGACACACACATACAGCGAGAGAGACACACACATACAGCAAGAGAGAGGCACACACAAAGCGAGAGAGACACACACATACAGCGAGGGAGGCACACACATACAGCGAGAGAGACACACACAGAGCGTGAGAGACGCACACAGAGCGAGAGAGACACACACATACAGCGAGAGAGACACACACATACAGCGAGAGAGACACACACAGAGCGAGAGAGACACACACATACAGCGAGACAGACACACACATACAGTGAAAGAGGCACACACATATAGCGAGAGAGGTACACACAGAGCGAGAGAGACACGCACACAGCGAGAGGCACACATAGAGTGAGAGAGACACACAATTACAGCGAGAGAGGCACACATACAACGAGAGAGACACAAACAGAGCGAGAGAGGCACACATACAGCGAGAGAGACACACACATACAGCAAGAGAGGCATGCACAGAGCGAGAGAGACACACACATACAGCGAGAGAGACATACACATACAGCGAGAGAGACACACACATACAGCGAGAGAGGCACACACAGAGCGATAGAGGCACACACAGAGCGAGAGAGACACACACATGCAGCGAGAGAGATACACACATACAGCGAGAGAGACACACACATACAGCGAGAGAGACACACACATACAGCGAGAGAGACACACACATACAGCGAGAGAGGCACACACAGAGCGAGAGAGACACACACATATAGCGAGAGAGACACACACATAGAGCGAGAGAGACACACACATACAGCGAGTGAGGCACACACAGAGCGAGAGAGGCACACAAAGCGAGAGAGACACACACATACAGCGAGAGAGACACACACATACAGCGAGAGAGGCACACACATGGTGAGAGAGACACACACATATAGCGAGAGAGAAACACACATACAGCGAGAGAGACACACACAGAGCGAGAGAGACACACACATACAGCGAGAGAGACACACACACACAGCGAGAGAGACACACACACACAGCGAGAGAGACAAACACAGAGCGAGAGAAACACACACATACAGCGAGAGAGGCACACACAAAGCGAGAGAGACACACACAGAGCGAGAGAGACACACGCATTCAGCGAGGGAGGCACACACAGAGTGAGAGAGGCACACATACAGCAAGAGAGACGCACACAGAGCGAGAGAGACACACACATACAGCGAGAGAGACACACACATACAGCGAGAGAGACACACACAGAGCGAGAGAGACACACACATACAGCGAGACAGACACACACATACAGTGAAAGAGGCACACACATATAGCGAGAGAGGTACACACAGAGCGAGAGAGACACGCACACAGCGAGAGGCACACATAGAGTGAGAGAGACACACAATTACAGCGAGAGAGGCACACATACAACGAGAGAGACACAAACAGAGCGAGAGAGGCACACATACAGCGAGAGAGACACACACATACAGCAAGAGAGGCATGCACAGAGCGAGAGAGACACACACATACAGCGAGAGAGACATACACATACAGCGAGAGAGACACACACATACAGCGAGAGAGGCACACACAGAGCGATAGAGGCACACACAGAGCGAGAGAGACACACACATGCAGCGAGAGAGATACACACATACAGCGAGAGAGACACACACATACAGCGAGAGAGACACACACATACAGCGAGAGAGACACACACATACAGCGAGAGAGGCACACACAGAGCGAGAGAGACACACACATATAGCGAGAGAGACACACACATAGAGCGAGAGAGACACACACATACAGCGAGTGAGGCACACACAGAGCGAGAGAGGCACACAAAGCGAGAGAGACACACACATACAGCGAGAGAGACACACACATACAGCGAGAGAGGCACACACATGGTGAGAGAGACACACACATATAGCGAGAGAGAAACACACATACAGCGAGAGAGACACACACAGAGCGAGAGAGACACACACATACAGCGAGAGAGACACACACACACAGCGAGAGAGACACACACACACAGCGAGAGAGACAAACACAGAGCGAGAGAAACACACACATACAGCGAGAGAGGCACACACAAAGCGAGAGAGACACACACAGAGCGAGAGAGACACACGCATTCAGCGAGGGAGGCACACACAGAGTGAGAGAGGCACACATACAGCAAGAGAGACACACACAGAGCAAGAGAGACACACTCAGCGAGAGAGACACACACAGAGCGAGAGAGACACACACAAAGCGAGAGGGACACACACATACAGCGAGAGACACACACAAACAGTGAGAGTGGCACACACAGAGCAAGAGACACACACACAGAACGAGAGAGGCACACACAGAGCGAGAGAGATACACACAGAGCGAGAGAGACACACACAGAGCGAGAGAGACACACACAGAGCGAGAGAGACACACACAGAGCGAGAGAGACACACACATACAGCGAGAGAGACACACACATACAGCGAGAGAGGCACACACAGCTAGAGAGACACACACAGAGCGAGAGAGACACACACAGCGAGAGAGACAAACACATGCAGTGAGAGAGACACACACTTACATTGAAAGAGTAACACACATA
Organism: Pristiophorus japonicus; assembly: GCF_044704955.1. Taxonomy (NCBI): domain Eukaryota; kingdom Metazoa; phylum Chordata; class Chondrichthyes; family Pristiophoridae; genus Pristiophorus; species Pristiophorus japonicus. The sequence goes on from NC_091996.1 coordinate 49,064,163, forward strand.
CAGCGAGAGAGGCACACACAAAGTGAGAGAGACACACACAGAGTGAGAGAGACACACACATACAACGAGAGAGACACACACACACAGCGAGAGAGGCACACACAGCGAGAGAGACACACACAGAGCGAGAGAGACACTTACAAAGCGAGAGAGGCACACACAAAGCGAGAGAGACACACACATACAGCGAGAGAGACACACACATACAGCGAGAGAGGCACACCCAGAGCGAGAGAGGCACACACAGAGCGAGAGAGGCACACACAAAGCGAGAGAGACACACACATACAGCGAGGGAGGCACACACATACAGCGAGAGAGACACACACAGAGCGTGAGAGACGCACATAGAGCGAGAGAGACACACACATACAGCGAGAGAGACACACACATACAGTGAAAGAGGCACACACATACAGCGAGAGAGGCACACACAGAGCGAGAGAGGCACACATAGAGCGAGAGAGACACACACATACAGCGAGAGAGACACACACATACAGCAAGAGAGAGGCACACATACAACGAGAGAGACACACACAGAGCAAGAGAGACACACACAAAGTGAGAGAGACACACACAAACAGCGAGAGAGACACATACATACAGCGAGAGAGACACACACAGAGCGAGAGAGACACACACATACAGCGAGAGAGACACACACATACAGCAAGAGAGGCACACACAGAGCGAGAGAGGCAGATATAGAGCGAGAGAGACACACACATACAGCGAGAGAGACACACACATACAGCAAGAGAGAGGCACACACAGAGCGAGAGAGACACACACATACAGCGAGAGAGACACACACATACAGCGAGAGAGACACACACAGAGCGAGAGAGACACACACATACAGCGAGACAGACACACACATACAGTGAAAGAGGCACACACATACAGCGAGAGAGGTACACACAGAGCGAGAGAGACACGCACACAGCAAGAGGCACACATAGAGTGAGAGAGACACACAATTACAGCGAGAGAGGCACACATACAACGAGAGAGACACAAACAGAGCGAGAGAGGCACACATACAGCGAGAGAGACACACACATACAGCGAGAGAGGCATGCACAGAGCGAGAGAGACACACACATACAGCGAGAGAGACACACACATACAGCGAGAGAGGCACACACAGAGCGAGAGAGACACATACATATAGCGAGAGAGACACACACATAGAGCGAGAGAGACACACACATACAGCGAGTGAGGCACACACAGAGCGAGAGAGGCACACAGAGAGCGAGAGAGACACACACATACAGCGAGAGAGACACACACATACAGCGAGAGAGGCACACACATGGTGAGAGAGACACACACATATAGCGAGAGAGAAACACACATACAGCGAGAGAGACACACACATACAGCGATAGAGACACACACAGAGCGAGAGAGACACACACATACAGCGAGAGAGACACACAGAGCGAGAGAGACACACACATACAGCGAGAGAGACACACACACACAGCGAGAGAGACACACACACACAGCGAGAGAGACACACACAGACAGCGAGAGAGATACACACATACATTGAAAGAGGCACACACATACAGCGAGAGAGGTACACACAGAGCGAGAGAGACACACACATACAGCGAGAGAGACGCACACAGAGCGAGAGAGACACACACATACAGCGAGAGAGACAAACACACACAGCGAGAGAGACACACACATACAGCGAGAGAGGCACACACAGAGCGAGAGAGACACACACATATAGCGAGAGAGATACACACATAGAGCGAGAGTGACACACACATACAGCGAGGGAGGCACACACAGAGCGAGAGAGGCACACAGAGAGCGAGAGAGACACACACATACAGCGAGAGAGACACCCACATACAGCGAGAGAGGCACACACATGGTGAGGGAGACACACACATATAGCGAGAAAGAAACACACATACAGCGAGAGAGACATACACATACAGCGATAGAGACACACAGAGCGAGAGAGACACCCACATACAGTGAGAGAGACACACACATACAGCGAGAGAGACAAACACAGAGCGAGAGAGACACACACATACAGCGAGAGAGACACACACACACAGCGAGAGAGACACACACATACAGCGAGAGAGACAAACACATACAGCGAGAGACACACACACAGAGCGAGAGAGGCACACACAAAGTGAGAGAGACACACACAGAGTGAGAGAGACACACACATACAGCGAGAGAGACACACACATACAGCGAGAGAGGCACACACAGCGAGAGAGACACACATAGAGCGAGAGAGACACATACAAAGCGAGAGAGGCACACACAAAGCGAGAGAGACACACACATACAGCGAGAGAGACACACAAACAGTGAGAGTGGCACACACAGAGCAAGAGACACACACACAGAATGAGAGAGACACACATAGAGCGAGAGAGACAAACACAGAGCGAGAGAGACACACACATACAGCGAGAGAGACACACACATACAGCGAGAGAGACACACACATACAGCGAGAGACACACACACAGAGCGAGAGAGACACCCACATACAGTGAGAGAGACACACACACAAAGTGAGAGAGACACACACAGAGTGAGAGAGACACACACATACAGCGAGAGAGACACACACATACAGCGAGAGAGGCACACACAGCGAGAGAGACACACATAGAGCGAGAGAGACACATACAAAGCGAGAGAGGCACACACAAAGCGAGAGAGACACACACATACAGCGAGAGAGACACACACATACAGCGAGAGAGGCACACCCAGAGCGAGAGAGGCACACACAGAGCGAGAGAGGCACACACAAAGCGAGAGAGACACACACATACAGCGAGGGAGGCACACACATACAGCGAGAGAGACACACACAGAGCGTGAGAGACACACACAGAGCGAGAGAGACACACACATACAGCGAGAGAGACACACACATACAGTGAAAGAGGCACACACATACAGCGAGAGAGGCACACACAGAGCGAGAGAGGCACACATAGAGCGAGAGAGACACACACATACAGCGAGAGAGACACACACATACAGCAAGAGAGAGGCACACACAAAGCGAGAGAGACACACACATACAGCGAGGGAGGCACACACATACAGCGAGAGAGACACACACAGAGCGTGAGAGACGCACACAGAGCGAGAGAGACACACACATACAGCGAGAGAGACACACACATACAGCGAGAGAGACACACACAGAGCGAGAGAGACACACACATACAGCGAGACAGACACACACATACAGTGAAAGAGGCACACACATATAGCGAGAGAGGTACACACAGAGCGAGAGAGACACGCACACAGCGAGAGGCACACATAGAGTGAGAGAGACACACAATTACAGCGAGAGAGGCACACATACAACGAGAGAGACACAAACAGAGCGAGAGAGGCACACATACAGCGAGAGAGACACACACATACAGCAAGAGAGGCATGCACAGAGCGAGAGAGACACACACATACAGCGAGAGAGACATACACATACAGCGAGAGAGACACACACACACAGCGAGAGAGGCACACACAGAGCGATAGAGGCACACACAGAGCGAGAGAGACACACACATGCAGCGAGAGAGATACACACATACAGCGAGAGAGACACACACATACAGCGAGAGAGACACACACATACAGCGAGAGAGACACACACATACAGCGAGAGAGGCACACACAGAGCGAGAGAGACACACACATATAGCGAGAGAGACACACACATAGAGCGAGAGAGACACACACATACAGCGAGTGAGGCACACACAGAGCGAGAGAGGCACACAAAGCGAGAGAGACACACACATACAGCGAGAGAGACACACACATACAGCGAGAGAGGCACACACATGGTGAGAGAGACACACACATATAGCGAGAGAGAAACACACATACAGCGAGAGAGACACACACAGAGCGAGAGAGACACACACATACAGCGAGAGAGACACACACACACAGCGAGAGAGACACACACACACAGCGAGAGAGACAAACACAGAGCGAGAGAAACACACACATACAGCGAGAGAGGCACACACAAAGCGAGAGAGACACACACAGAGCGAGAGAGACACACGCATTCAGCGAGGGAGGCACACACAGAGTGAGAGAGGCACACATACAGCAAGAGAGACACACACAGAGCAAGAGAGACACACTCAGCGAGAGAGACACACACAGAGCGAGAGAGACACACACAAAGCGAGAGGGACACACACATACAGCGAGAGACACACACAAACAGTGAGAGTGGCACACACAGAGCAAGAGACACACACACAGAACGAGAGAGGCACACACAGAGCGAGAGAGATACACACAGAGCGAGAGAGACACACACAGAGCGAGAGAGACACACACAGAGCGAGAGAGACACACACATACAGCGAGAGAGGCACACACAGAGCGAGAGAGGCACACAAAGCGAGAGAGACACACACATACAGCGAGAGAGACACACACATATAGCGAGAGAGGCACACACATGGTGAGAGAGACACACACATATAGCGAGAGAGAAACACACATACAGCGAGAGAGACACACACAGAGCGAGAGAGACACACACATACAGCGAGAGAGACACACACACACAGCGAGAGAGACACACACACACAGCGAGAGAGACAAACACAGAGCGAGAGAAACACACACATACAGCGAGAGAGGCACACACAAAGCGAGAGAGACACACACAGAGCGAGAGAGACACACGCATTCAGCGAGGGAGGCACACACAGAGTGAGAGAGGCACACATACAGCAAGAGAGACACACACAGAGCAAGAGAGACACACTCAGCGAGAGAGACACACACAGAGCGAGAGAGACACACACAAAGCGAGAGGGACACACACATACAGCGAGAGACACACACAAACAGTGAGAGTGGCACACACAGAGCAAGAGACACACACACAGAACGAGAGAGGCACACACAGAGCGAGAGAGATACACACAGAGCGAGAGAGACACACACAGAGCGAGAGAGACACACACAGAGCGAGAGAGACACACACATACAGCGAGAGAGGCACACACATACAGCGAGAGAGGCACACACAGCTAGAGAGACACACACAGAGCGAGAGAGACACACACAGCGAGAGAGACAAACACATGCAGTGAGAGAGACACACACTTACATTGAAAGAGTAACACACATACAGCGAGAGAGGCACACACAAAGTGAGAGAGACACACACAGAGTGAGAGAGACACACACATACAACGAGAGAGACACACACACACAGCGAGAGAGGCACACACAGCGAGAGAGACACACACAGAGCGAGAGAGACACTTACAAAGCGAGAGAGGCACACACAAAGCGAGAGAGACACACACATACAGCGAGAGAGACACACACATACAGCGAGAGAGGCACACCCAGAGCGAGAGAGGCACACACAGAGCGAGAGAGGGACACACAAAGCGAGAGAGACACACACATACAGCGAGGGAGGCACACACATACAGCGAGAGAGACACACACAGAGCGTGAGAGACGCACATAGAGCGAGAGAGACACACACATACAGCGAGAGAGACACACACATACAGTGAAAGAGGCACACACATACAGCGAGAGAGGCACACACAGAGCGAGAGAGGCACACATAGAGCGAGAGAGACACACACATACAGCGAGAGAGACACACACATACAGCAAGAGAGAGGCACACATACAACGAGAGAGACACACACAGAGCAAGAGAGACACACACAAAGTGAGAGAGACACACACAAACAGCGAGAGAGACACATACATACAGCGAGAGAGACACACACAGAGCGAGAGAGACACACACATACAGCGAGAGAGACACACACATACAGCAAGAGAGGCACACACAGAGCGAGAGAGGCAGATATAGAGCGAGAGAGACACACACATACAGCGAGAGAGACACACACATACAGCAAGAGAGAGGCACACACAGAGCGAGAGAGACACACACATACAGCGAGAGAGACACACACATACAGCGAGAGAGACACACACATACAGCGAGAGAGACACACACAGAGCGAGAGAGACACACACATACAGCGAGACAGACACATACATACAGTGAAAGAGGCACACACATACAGCGAGAGAGGTACACACAGAGCGAGAGAGACACGCACACAGCAAGAGGCACACATAGAGTGAGAGAGACACACAATTACAGCGAGAGAGGCACACATACAACGAGAGAGACACAAACAGAGCGAGAGAGGCACACATACAGCGAGAGAGACACACACATACAGCGAGAGAGGCATGCACAGAGCGAGAGAGACACACACATACAGCGAGAGAGACACACACATACAGCGAGAGAGGCACACACAGAGCGAGAGAGACACATACATATAGCGAGAGAGACACACACATAGAGCGAGAGAGACACACACATACAGCGAGTGAGGCACACACAGAGCGAGAGAGGCACACAGAGAGCGAGAGAGACACACACATACAGCGAGAGAGACACACACATACAGAGAGAGAGGCACACACATGGTGAGAGAGACACACACATATAGCGAGAGAGAAACACACATACAGCGAGAGAGACACACACATACAGCGATAGAGACACACACAGAGCGAGAGAGACACAAACATACAGCGAGAGAGACACACAGAGCGAGAGAGACACACACATACAGCGAGAGAGACACACACACACAGCGAGAGAGACACACACACACAGCGAGAGAGACACACACAGACAGCGAGAGAGATACACACATACATTGAAAGAGGCACACACATACAGCGAGAGAGGTACACACAGAGCGAGAGAGACACACACATACAGCGAGAGAGACGCACACAGAGCGAGAGAGACACACACATACAGCGAGAGAGACAAACACATACAGCGAGAGAGACACACACATACAGCGAGAGAGGCACACACAGAGCGAGAGAGACACACACATATAGCGAGAGAGACACACACATAGAGCGAGAGTGACACACACATACAGCGAGGGAGGCACACACAGAGCGAGAGAGGCACACAGAGAGCGAGAGAGACACACACATACAGCGAGAGAGACACCCACATACAGCGAGAGAGGCACACACATGGTGAGGGAGACACACACATATAGCGAGAAAGAAACACACATACAGCGAGAGAGACACCCACATACAGCGAGAGAGGCACACACATGGTGAGGGAGACACACACATATAGCGAGAAAGAAACACACATACAGCGAGAGAGACATACACATACAGCGATAGAGACACACAGAGCGAGAGAGACACCCACATACAGTGAGAGAGACACACACATACAGCGAGAGAGACAAACACAGAGCGAGAGAGACACACACATACAGCGAGAGAGACACACACACACAGCGAGAGAGACACACACATACAGCGAGAGAGACAAACACATACAGCGAGAGACACACACACAGAGCGAGAGAGGCACACACAAAGTGAGAGAGACACACACAGAGTGAGAGAGACACACACATACAGCGAGAGAGACACACACATACAGCGAGAGAGGCACACACAGCGAGAGAGACACACATAGAGCGAGAGAGACACATACAAAGCGAGAGAGGCACACACAAAGCGAGAGAGACACACACATACAGCGAGAGAGACACACACATACAGCGAGAGAGGCACACCCAGAGCGAGAGAGGCACACACAGAGCGAGAGAGGCACACACAAAGCGAGAGAGACACACACATACAGCGAGGGAGGCACACACATACAGCGAGAGAGACACACACAGAGCGTGAGAGACGCACACAGAGCGAGAGAGACACACACATACAGCGAGAGAGACACACACATACAGTGAAAGAGGCACACATATACAGCGAGAGAGGCACACACAGAGCGAGAGAGGCACACATAGAGCGAGAGAGACACACACATACAGCGAGAGAGACACACACATACAGCAAGAGAGAGGCACACACAAAGCGAGAGAGACACACACATACAGCGAGGGAGGCACACACATACAGCGAGAGAGACACACACAGAGCGTGAGAGACGCACACAGAGCGAGAGAGACACACACATACAGCGAGAGAGACACACACATACAGCGAGAGAGACACACACAGAGTGAGAGAGACACACACATACAGCGAGACAGACACACACATACAGTGAAAGAGGCACACACCTATAGCGAGAGAGGTACACACAGAGCGAGAGAGACACGCACACAGCGAGAGGCACACATAGAGTGAGAGAGACACACAATTACAGCGAGAGAGGCACACATACAACGAGAGAGACACAAACAGAGCGAGAGAGGCACACATACAGCGAGAGAGACACACACATACAGCGAGAGAGGCATGCACAGAGCGAGAGAGACACACACATACAGCGAGAGAGACATACACATACAGCGAGAGAGACACACACATACAGCGAGAGAGGCACACACAGAGCGATAGAGGCACACACAGAGCGAGAGAGACACACACATGCAGCGAGAGAGATACACACATACAGCGAGAGAGACACACACATACAGCGAGAGAGACACACACATACAGCGAGAGAGACACACACATACAGCGAGAGAGGCACACACAGAGCGAGAGAGACACACACATATAGCGAGAGAGACACACACATAGAGCGAGAGAGACACACACATACAGCGAGTGAGGCACACACAGAGCGAGAGAGGCACACAGAGAGCGAGAGAGACACACACATACAGCGAGAGAGACACACACACAGCGAGAGAGACACACACACACAGCGAGAGAGACAAACACAGAGCGAGAGAAACACACACATACAGCGAGAGAGGCACACACAAAGCGAGAGAGACACACACAGAGCGAGAGAGACACACGCATCCAGCGAGGGAGGCACACACAGAGTGAGAGAGGCACACATACAGGAAGAGAGACACACACAGAGCGAGAGAGACACACTCAGCGAGAGAGACACACACAGAGCGAGAGAGACACACACAAAGCGAGAGGGACACACACATACAGCGAGAGACACACACAAACAGTGAGAGTGGCACACACAGAGCAAGAGACACACACACAGAACGAGAGAGGCACACACAGAGCGAGAGAGATACACACAGAGCGAGAGAGACACACACAGAGCGAGAGAGACACACACAGAGCGAGAGAGACACACACATACAGCGAGAGAGGCACACACATACAGCGAGAGAGGCACACACAGCTAGAGAGACACACACAGAGCGAGAGAGACACACACAACGAGAGAGACAAACACATGCAGTGAGAGAGACACACACTTACATTGAAAGAGGCACACACATACAGCGAGAGAGGCACACACAAAGTGAGAGAGACACACACAGAGTGAGAGAGACACACACATACAACGAGAGAGACACACACATACAGCGAGAGAGGCACACACAGCGAGAGAGACACACACAGAGCGAGAGAGACACATACAAAGCGAGAGAGGCACACACAAAGCGAGAGAGACACACACATACAGCGAGAGAGACACACACATACAGCGAGAGAGGCACACCCAGAGCGAGAGAGGCACACACAGAGCGAGAGAGGCACACACAAAGCGAGAGAGACACACACATACAGCGAGGGAGGCACACACATACAGCGAGAGAGACACACACAGAGCGTGAGAGACGCACATAGTGCGAGAGAGACACACACATACAGCGAGAGAGACACACACATACAGTGAAAGAGGCACACACATACAGCGAGAGAGGCACACACAGAGCGAGAGAGGCACACATAGAGCGAGAGAGACACACACATACAGCGAGAGAGACACACACATACAGCAAGAGAGAGGCACACACAGAGCGAGAGAGACACACACATACAGCGAGAGAGACACACACATACAGCGAGAGAGACACACACAGAGCGAGAGAGACACACACATACAGCGAGACAGACACACACATACAGTGAAATAGGCACACACATACAGCGAGAGAGGTACACACAGAGCGAGAGAGACACGCACACAGCGAGAGGCACACATAGAGCGAGAGAGACACACAATTACAGCGAGAGAGGCACACATACAACGAGAGAGACACACACAGAGCAAGAGAGACACACACAAAGTGAGAGAGACACACACAAACAGCGAGAGAGACACATACATACAGCGAGAGAGACACACACAGAGCGAGAGAGACACACACATACAGCGAGAGAGACACACACATACAGCGAGAGAGGCACACACAGAGCGAGAGAGGCAGATATAGAGCGAGAGAGACACACACATACAGCGAGAGAGACACACACATACAGCAAGAGAGAGGCACACACAGAGCGAGAGAGACACACACATACAGCGAGAGAGACACACACATACAGCGAGAGAGACACACACATACAGCGAGAGAGACACACACAGAGCGAGAGAGACACACACATACAGCGAGACAGACACATACATACAGTGAAAGAGGCACACACATACAGCGAGAGAGGTACACACAGAGCGAGAGAGACACGCACACAGCGAGAGGCACACATAGAGTGAGAGAGACACACAATTACAGCGAGAGAGGCACACATACAACGAGAGAGACACAAACAGAGCGAGAGAGGCACACATACAGCGAGAGAGACACACACATACAGCGAGAGAGGCATGCACAGAGCGAGAGAGACACACACATACAGCGAGAGAGACACACACATACAGCGAGAGAGGCACACACAGAGCGAGAGAGACACACACATATAGCGAGAGAGACACACACATAGAGCGAGAGAGACACACACATACAGCGAGTGAGGCACACACAGAGCGAGAGAGGCACACAGAGAGCGAGAGAGACACACACATACAGCGAGAGAGACACACACATACAGCGAGAGAGGCACACACATGGTGAGAGAGACACACACATAGAGCGAGAGACAAACACACATACAGCGAGAGAGACACACACATTCAGCGATAGAGACACACACAGAGCGAGAGAGACACACACATACAGCGAGAGAGACACACAGAGCGAGAGAGACACACACATACAGCGAGAGAGACACACACACACAGCGAGAGAGACACACACACACAGCGAGAGAGACACACACAGACAGCGAGAGAAACACACACATACAGCGAGAGAGGCACACACAAAGCGAGAGAGACACACACAGAGCGAGAGAGACACACTCAGCGAGAGAGACACACACAGAGCGAGAGAGACACACACAAAGCGAGAGGGACACACACATACAGCGAGAGAGACACACTCAGCGAGAGAGACACACACAGAGCGAGAGACACACAAACATACAGCGAGAGAGACACACACAGCTAGAGAGACACACACAGAGCGAGAGAGACACACACAGCGAGAGAGACAAACACATACAGTGAGAGAGACACACACTGACATTGAAAGAGGCACACACATACAGCGAGAGAGGCACACACAAAGTGAGAGAGACACACACATACAGCGAGAGAGACACACACATACAGCGAGAGAGGCACACACAGCGAGAGAGACACACACAGAGCGAGAGAGACACATACAAAGCGAGAGAGGCACACACAAAGCGAGAGAGACACACACATACAGCGAGAGAGACACACACATACAGCGAGAGAGGCACACCCAGAGCGAGAGAGGCACACACAGAGCGAGAGAGGCACACACAAAGCGAGAGAGACACACACATACAGCGAGGGAAACACACACATACAGCGAGAGAGACACACACAGAGCGTGAGAGACGCACACAGAGCGAGAGAGACACACACATACAGCGAGAGAGACACACACATACAGTGAAAGAGGCACACACATACAGCGAGAGAGGCACACACAGAGCGAGAGAGGCACACATAGAGCGAGAGAGACACACACATACAGCGAGAGAGACACACACATACAGCAAGAGAGAGGCACACACATACAGCGAGACAGACACACACATACAGTGAAAGAGGCACACACATACAGCGAGAGAGGTACACACAGAGCGAGAGAGACACGCACACAGCGAGAGGCACACATAGAGTGAGAGAGACACACAATTACAGCGAGAGAGGCACACATACAAGGAGAGAGACACAAACAGAGCGAGAGAGGCACACATACAGCGAGAGAGACACACACATACAGCGAGAGAGGCATGCACAGAGCGAGAGAGACACACACATACACCGAGAGAGACACACACATACAGCGAGAGAGGCACACACAGAGCGAGAGAGACACACACATATAGCGAGAGAGCCACACACATAGAGCGAGAGAGACACACACATACAGCGAGTGAGGCACAAACAGAGCGAGAGAGGCACACAGCGAGCGAGAGAGACACACACATACAGCGAGAGAGACACCCACATACAGCGAGAGAGGCACACACATGGTGAGAGAGACACACACGTATAGCGAGAGAGAAACACACATACAGCGAGAGAGACACACACATACAGCGATAGAGACACACACAGAGCGAGAGAGACACACACATACAGCGAGAGAGACACACACATACAGCGAGAGAGACACACAGAGCGAGAGAGACACACACATACAGCGAGAGAGACACACACACACAGCGAGAGAGACACACACACACAGCGAGAGAGACACACACAGAGCGAGAGAAACACACACATACAGCGAGAGAGGCACACACAAAGCGAGAGAGACACACACAGAGCGAGAGAGACACACGCATTCAGCGAGGGAGGCACACACAGAGTGAGAGAGGCACACATACAATAAGAGAGACACACACAGAGCGAGAGAGACACACTCAGCGAGAGAGACACACACAGAGCGAGAGAGACACACACAAAGCGAGAGGGACACACACATACAGCGAGAGACACACACAAACTGTGAGAGTGGCACACACAGAGCAAGAGACACACACACAGAACGAGAGAGGCACACACAGAGCGAGAGAGATACTCACAGAGCGAGAGAGACACACACAGAGCAGGAGAGACACACACATACAGCGCGAGAGGCACACACATACAGCGAGAGAGGCAGACACAGCTAGAGAGACACACACAGAGCGAGAGAGACACACACAGCGAGAGAGACAAACACATACAGTGAGAGAGACACACATTTACATTGAAAGAGGCACACACATACAGCGAGAGAGGTACACACAGAGCGAGAGAGACACACATACAGCGAGAGGCACACAGAGTGAGAAAGACACACAAATACAGCGAGAGAGAGACACACACATACAGTGAAAGAGGCACACACAGAGCGAGAGAGACACACACAGAGCGAGAGAGACACACACAAAGCGAGAGAGACACACACATACAGCGAGAGAGACACACACATACAGCGAGAGAGGCACACACAGAGCAAGAGAGACACACATACAGCGAGAGAGACACAAACACACAGTGAGAGAGACAAACACATACAGTGAGAGAGATACACACATACATTGAAAGAGGCACATACATACAGCGAGAGAGGTACACACAGAGCGAGAGAGACACACATACAGCGAGAGGCACACAAAGTGAGAGAGACACACAAATACAGCGAGAGAGACACACACATACAGTGAAAGAGGCACAAACAGAGCGAGAGAGACACACACAGAGCGAGAGAGACACACACAGCGAGAGAGACACACACAGAGCGAGAGAGACACACACAAAGCGAGAGAGACACACACATACAGCGAGAGACGCACACACAGAGCGAGAGAGGCACACACAAAGCGAGAGAGACAGACACAGAGTGAGAGAGACACACACATACAGCGAGAGAGACACACACATACAGCAAGAGAGGCACACACAGCGAGAGAGACACACACAGAGCGAGAGAGACACACACAAAGCGAGAGAGACACACACATACAGCGAGTTAGACACACACATACAGCGAGAGAGACACACACAGAGCGAGAGAAACACACACATACAGCGAGAGAGACACACACATACAGCGAGAGAGGCACACACATGGTGAGAGAGACACACACATAGAGCGAGAGAGAAGCACACATACAGCGAGAGAGACACACACATACAGCGATAGAGACACACATATAGCGAGAGAGAAACACACATACAGCGAGAGAGACACACACATACAGTGAAAGAGGCACACACAGAGCGAGAGAGACACAGACAGAGCGAGAGAGACACACAAAGCGAGAGAGACACACACATACAGCGAGAGACACACACAAACAGCGAGAGAGGCACACACAGAGCAAGAGATACACACACAGAGCGAGAGAGGCATACACAAAGCGAGAGAGACACACACAGAGCGAGAGAGACACACACATACAGCGAGAGAGACACACACATACAGCGAGAGAGACACACATACAGCGAGAGAGACACACACATACAGCGAGAGAGGCACACACAGAGCGAGAGAGGCACACACAGAGCGAGAGAGGCACACACAAAGCGAGAGAGACACACATATACAGCGAGGGAGGCACACACAGAGCGAGAGAGGCACACACAAAGCGAGAGAGACACACACAGAGCAAGAGAGACGCACACAGAGCGAGAGAGACACACACAAAGCGAGAGACAGACACACACATACAGCGAGAGAGGCACACATACAGCGAGAGAGACACACACATAGAGCGAGGGAGTCACACACATTCAGTGAGAGAGACACACACATACAGCGAGAGAGGCACGCAGATCAAGAGACACACACACAGAGCGAGAGAGGCACACACAGAGCGAAAGAGACACACACATACAGCGAGAGAGGCACACATACAGCGAGAGACACACACAAACAGTGAGAGTGGCACACACAGAGCAAGAGACACACACACAGAACGAGAGAGGCACACACAGAGCGAGAGAGATACTCACAGAGCGAGAGAGACACACACAGAGCAGGAGAGACACACACATACAGCGAGAGAGGCACACACATACAGCGAGAGAGGCAGACACAGCTAGAGAGACACACACAGAGCGAGAGAGACACACACAGCGAGAGAGACAAACACATACAGTGAGAGAGACACACATTTACATTGAAAGAGGCACACACATACAGCGAGAGAGGTACACACAGAGCGAGAGAGACACACATACAGCGAGAGGCACACAGAGTGAGAAAGACACACAAATACAGCGAGAGAGAGACACACACATACAGTGAAAGAGGCACACACAGAGCGAGAGAGACACACACAGAGCGAGAGAGACACACACAAAGCGAGAGAGACACACACATACAGCGAGAGAGACACACACATACAGCGAAAGAGGCACACACAGAGCAAGAGAGACACACATACAGCGAGAGAGACACAAACACACAGTGAGAGAGACAAACACATACAGTGAGAGAGATACACACATACATTGAAAGAGGCACATACATACAGCGAGAGAGGTACACACAGAGCGAGAGAGACACACATACAGCGAGAGGCACACAAAGTGAGAGAGACACACAAATACAGCGAGAGAGACACACACATACAGTGAAAGAGGCACAAACAGAGCGAGAGAGACACACACAGAGCGAGAGAGACACACACAGCGAGAGAGACACACACAGAGCGAGAGAGACACACACAAAGCGAGAGAGACACACACATACAGCGAGAGACGCACACACAGAGCGAGAGAGGCACACACAAAGCGAGAGAGACAGACACAGAGTGAGAGAGACACACACATACAGCGAGAGAGACACACACATACAGCAAGAGAGGCACACACAGCGAGAGAGACACACACAGAGCGAGAGAGACACACACAAAGCGAGAGAGACACACACATACAGCGAGTTAGACACACACATACAGCGAGAGAGACACACACAGAGCGAGAGAAACACACACATACAGCGAGAGAGACACACACATACAGCGAGAGAGGCACACACATGGTGAGAGAGACACACACATAGAGCGAGAGAGAAGCACACATACAGCGAGAGAGACACACACATACAGCGATAGAGACACACATATAGCGAGAGAGAAACACACATACAGCGAGAGAGACACACACATACAGTGAAAGAGGCACACACAGAGCGAGAGAGACACAGACAGAGCGAGAGAGACACACAAAGCGAGAGAGACACACACATACAGCGAGAGACACACACAAACAGCGAGAGAGGCACACACAGAGCAAGAGATACACACACAGAGCGAGAGAGGCATACACAAAGCGAGAGAGACACACACAGAGCGAGAGAGACACACACATACAGCGAGAGAGACACACACATACAGCGAGAGAGACACACATACAGCGAGAGAGACACACACATACAGCGAGAGAGGCACACACAGAGCGAGAGAGGCACACACAGAGCGAGAGAGGCACACACAAAGCGAGAGAGACACACATATACAGCGAGGGAGGCACACACAGAGCGAGAGAGGCACACACAAAGCGAGAGAGACACACACAGAGCGAGAGAGACGCACACAGAGCGAGAGAGACACACACAAAGCGAGAGACAGACACACACATACAGCGAGAGAGGCACACATACAGCGAGAGAGACACACACATAGAGCGAGGGAGTCACACACATTCAGTGAGAGAGACACACACATACAGCGAGAGAGGCACGCAGATCAAGAGACACACACACAGAGCGAGAGAGGCACACACAGAGCGAAAGAGACACACACATACAGCGAGAGAGGCACACACAGAGCGAGAGAGGCACACACAGAGCGAGAGAGACACACACATACAGCGAGGGAGGCACACACAAAGCGAGAGAGACACACACAGAGCGAGAGAGACGCACACAGAGCGAGAGAGACACACACAAAGCGAGAGAGACACACACATACAGCGAGAGAGGCACACATACAGCGAGAGAGACACACACATACAGCGAGGGAGTCACACACATTCAGTGAGAGAGACACACACATACAGCGAGAGAGGCACACATACAACGAGAGAGACACACACAGAGCGAGAGAGGCACACATACAGCGAGAGAGAAACACACATACAGCGAGAGAGGCACACACAGAGCGAGAGAGACACACACATACAGCGAGAGAGACACACACATACAGCGAGAGAGACACGCACAGAGCGAGAGAGACACACACATACAGCGAGAGAGACACACACATACAGCGAGAGAGGCACACACAGCGAGAGAGACGCACACAGAGCGAGAGAGGCACACACAAAGCGAGAGAGACACACACATACAGCGAGGGAGGCACACACATACAGCGAGAGAGACACGCACAGAGCGAGAGAGACACACACATACAGCGAGAGAGACACACACATACAGCGAGAGAGGCACACACAGCGAGAGAGACACACACAGAGCGAGAGAGGCACACACAAAGCGAGAGAGACACACACATACAGCGAGGGAGGCACACACATACAGCGAGAGAGACACACACAGAGCGTGAGAGACGCACACAGAGCGAGAGAGACACACACATACAGCGAGTGAGGCACACACATACAGCGAGAGAGACACACATACAGCGAGAGAGGCACACATACATTGAGAGAGACACACACATACAGCGAGGGAGTCACACACATTCAGTGAGAGAGACACACATATACAGCGAGAGAGGCACACACAGAGCAAGAGACACACACACAGAGCGAGAGAGGCACACACAAAGCGATAGAGACACACACAGAGCGAGAGAGACACACACATACAGCGAGGGAGGCACACACAGAGTGAGAGAGGCACACATACAGCGAGAGATACACAAACAGAGCGAGAGAGACACACACAGCGAGAGAGAAACACACAGAGCGAGAGACACACACAAAGTGAGAGAGACACACACATACAGCGAGAGAGACACATACATACAGCGAGAGAGACACACACAGAGCGAGAGAGACACACACATACAGCGAGAGAGACACACACATACAGTGAAAGAGGCACACACATACAGCGAGAGAGGCACACACAGAGCGAGAGAGACACACACATACAGCGAGAGAGACACACACATACAGCGAGAGAGACACACACATACAGCGAAAGAGATACACACATGCACCGAGAGAGACACACACAGAGCGAGAGAGACACACACATACAGCGAGAGAGACACACACATACAGCGAGAGAGACACACACACACAGAGCGAGAGAGGCACACACAGAGCGAGAGAGGCACACACAGAGCGAGAGAGGCACACACAAAGCGAGAGAGACACACATATACAGCGAGGAAGGCACACACAGAGCGAGAGAGGCACACACAAAGCGAGAGAGACACACACAGAGCGAGAGAGACACACACATACAGCGAGAGAGACACACACATACAGCGAGAGAGATACACACATACACCGAGAGAGACACACACAGAGCGAGAGAGACACACACATACAGCGAGAGAGACACACACATACAGCGAGAGAGACACACACACACAGAGCGAGAGAGGCACACACAGAGCGAGAGAGGCACACACAGAGCGAGAGAGGCACACACAAAGCGAGAGAGACACACATATACAGCGAGGGAGGCACACACAGAGCGAGAGAGGCACACACAAAGCGAGAGAGACACACACAGAGCGAGAGAGACGCACACAGAGCGAGAGAGACACACACAAAGCGAGAGACAGACACACACATACAGCGAGAGAGGCACACATACAGCGAGAGAGACACACACATACAGCGAGGGAGTCACACACATTCAGTGAGAGAGACACACACATACAGCGAGAGAGGCACACAGATCAAGAGACACACACATACAGCGAGAGAGGCACACACAGAGCGAAAGAGACACACACACATACAGCGAGAGAGGCACACACAGAGCGAGAGAGGCACACACAGAGCGACAGAGGCTACACACAAAGCGAGAGAGACACACACATACAGCGAGGGAGGCACACACAAAGCGAGAGAGACACACACAGAGCGAGAGAGACGCACACAGAGCGAGAGAGACACACACAAAGCGAGAGAGACACACACATACAGCGAGAGAGGCACACATACAGCGAGAGAGACACACACATACAGCGAGGGAGTCACACACATTCAGTGAGAGAGACACACACATACAGCGAGAGAGGCAGACATACAAAGAGAGAGACACACACAGAGCGAGAGAGGCACACATGCAGCGAGAGAGACACACACATATAGCGAGAGAGGCGCACACAGAGCGAGAGAGACACACACATATAGCAAGAGAGACACACACATACAGCGAGAGATACACACACACACAGCGAGAGAGGCACACACAGAGCGAGAGAGACACACATACAGCGAGAGGCACACAGAGTGAGAAAGACACACAAATACAGCGAGAGAGACACACACATACAGTGAAAGAGGCACACACACAGCGAGAGAGACACACACAGAGTGAGAGAGACACACACAAAGCGAGAGAGACACACACATACAGCAAGAGAGACACACACAAACAGCGAGAGAGGCACACACAGAGCAAGAGATACACACACAGAGCGAGAGAGGCATACACAAAGCAAGAGAGACACACACAGAGCGAGAGAGACACACACATACAGCGAGAGAGACACACACATACAGCGAGAGAGACACACACAGAGCGAGAGAGACACACATACAGCGAGAGAGACACACACATACAGCGAGAGAGGCACACACAGAGCGAGAGAGGCACACACAGAGCGAGAGAGGCACACACAAAGCGAGAGAGACACACACATACAGCGAGGGAGGCACACACATACAGCGAGAGAGAGACACACAGAGCGTGAGAGACGCACACAGAGCGAGAGAGACACACACATACAGCGAGAGAGGCACACATACAGTGAGAGAGACACACACATACAGCGAGGGAGTCACACACATTCAGTGAGAGAGACACACATATACAGCGAGAGAGGCACACACAGAGCAAGAGACACACACACAGAGCGAGAGAGGCACACACAAAGCGATAGAGAAACACACAGAGCGAGAGAGACACACACATACAGCGAGACAGGCACACACAGAGTGAGAGAGGCAAACATACAGCGAGAGATACACACACAGAGCGAGAGAGACACACACAGCGAGAGAGAAACGCACAGAGCGAGAGACACACACAAAGTGAGAGAGACACACACATACAGCGAGAGAGACACATACATACAGCGAGAGAGACACACACAGAGCGAGAGAGGCACACATAGAGCGAGAGAGACACACACATACAGTGAGAGAGACACACACATACAGCAAGAGAGAGGCACACACAGAGCGAGAGAGACACACACATACAGCGAGAGAGACACACACATACAGCGAGAGAGACACACACATACAGCGAGAGAGACACACACAGAGCGAGAGAGGCACACACAGAGCGAGAGAGGCACACACAGAGCGAGAGAGGCACACACAAAGCGAGAGAGACACACATATACAGCGAGGGAGGCACACACAGAGCGAGAGAGGCACACACAAAGCGAGAGAGACACACACAGAGCGAGAGAGACGCACACAGAGCGAGAGAGACACACACAAAGCGAGAGACAGACACACACATACAGCGAGAGAGGCACACATACAGCGAGAGAGACACACACATACAGCGAGGGAGTCACACACATTCAGTGAGAGAGACACACACATACAGCGAGAGAGGCACACAGATCAAGAGACACACACATACAGCGAGAGAGGCACACACAGAGCGAAAGAGACACACACACATACAGCGAGAGAGGCACACACAGAGCGAGAGAGGCACACACAGAGCGACAGAGGCTACACACAAAGCGAGAGAGACACACACATACAGCGAGGGAGGCACACACAAAGCGAGAGAGACACACACAGAGCGAGAGAGACGCACACAGAGCGAGAGAGACACACACAAAGCGAGAGAG
Source organism: Pristiophorus japonicus (assembly GCF_044704955.1). Lineage (NCBI taxonomy): Eukaryota > Metazoa > Chordata > Chondrichthyes > Pristiophoridae > Pristiophorus > Pristiophorus japonicus. The sequence continues at coordinate 49,085,052 of NC_091996.1, forward strand.
ACACACACATACAGCGAGAGAGGCACACATACAGCGAGAGAGACACACACATACAGCGAGGGAGTCACACACATTCAGTGAGAGAGACACACACATACAGCGAGAGAGGCAGACATACAAAGAGAGAGACACACACAGAGCGAGAGAGGCACACATGCAGCGAGAGAGACACACACATATAGCGAGAGAGGCGCACACAGAGCGAGAGAGACACACACATATAGCAAGAGAGACACACACATACAGCGAGAGATACACACACACACAGCGAGAGAGGCACACACAGAGCGAGAGAGACACACATACAGCGAGAGGCACACAGAGTGAGAAAGACACACAAATACAGCGAGAGAGACACACACATACAGTGAAAGAGGCACACACACAGCGAGAGAGACACACACAGAGTGAGAGAGACACACACAAAGCGAGAGAGACACACACATACAGCAAGAGAGACACACACAAACAGCGAGAGAGGCACACACAGAGCAAGAGATACACACACAGAGCGAGAGAGGCATACACAAAGCAAGAGAGACACACACAGAGCGAGAGAGACACACACATACAGCGAGAGAGACACACACATACAGCGAGAGAGACACACACAGAGCGAGAGAGACACACATACAGCGAGAGAGACACACACATACAGCGAGAGAGGCACACACAGAGCGAGAGAGGCACACACAGAGCGAGAGAGGCACACACAAAGCGAGAGAGACACACACATACAGCGAGGGAGGCACACACATACAGCGAGAGAGACACACACAGAGCGTGAGAGACGCACACAGAGCGAGAGAGACACACACATACAGCGAGAGAGGCACACATACAGTGAGAGAGACACACACATACAGCGAGGGAGTCACACACATTCAGTGAGAGAGACACACATATACAGCGAGAGAGGCACACACAGAGCAAGAGACACACACACAGAGCGAGAGAGGCACACACAAAGCGATAGAGAAACACACAGAGCGAGAGAGACACACACATACAGCGAGACAGGCACACACAGAGTGAGAGAGGCACACATACAGCGAGAGATACACACACAGAGCGAGAGAGACACACACAGCGAGAGAGAAACGCACAGAGCGAGAGACACACACAAAGTGAGAGAGACACACACATACAGCGAGAGAGACACATACATACAGCGAGAGAGACACACACAGAGCGAGAGAGGCACACATAGAGCGAGAGAGACACACACATACAGTGAGAGAGACACACACATACAGCAAGAGAGAGGCACACACAGAGCGAGAGAGACACACACATACAGCGAGAGAGACACACACATACAGCGAGAGAGACACACACAGAGCGAGAGAGACACACACATACAGCGAGACAGACACACACATACAGAGAAAGAGGCACACACATACAGCGAGAGAGGTACACACAGAGCGAGAGAGACACACACACAGCGAGAGGCACACATAGAGCGAGAGAGACACACAATTACAGCGAGAGAGGCACACATACAACGAGAGAGACACAAACAGAGCGAGAGAGGCACACATATAACGAGAGAGACACACACATACAGCGAGAGAGGCACGCACAGAGCGAGAGAGACACACACATACAGCGAGAGAGACATACACATACAGCGAGAGAGACACACACATACAGCGAGAGAGGCACACACAGAGCGAGAGAGGCACACACAGAGCGAGAGAGACACACACATGCAGCGAGAGAGATACACACATACAGCGAGAGAGACACACACAGAGCGAGAGAGACACACACATACAGCGAGAGAGACACACACATACAGCGAGAGAGGCACACCCAGAGCGAGAGAGGCACACACAGAGCGAGAGAGGCACACACAAAGCGAGAGGGACACACACATACAGCGAGGGAGGCACACACATACAGCGAGAGAGACACACACAGAGCGTGAGAGACGCACACAGAGCGAGAGAGACACACACATACAGCGAGAGAGACACACACATACAGTGAAAGAGGCACACACATACAGCGAGAGAGCCACACACAGAGCGAGAGAGGCACACATAGAGCGAGAGAGACACACACATACAGCGAGAGAGATACACACATGCAGCAAGAGAGAGGCATACACAGAGCGAGAGAGACACACACATACAGCGAGAGAGACACACACATACAGCGAGAGAGACACACACAGAGCGAGAGAGACACACACATACAGCGAGACAGACACACACATACAGTGAAAGAGGCACACACATACAGCGAGAGAGGTACACACAGAGCGAGAGAGACACGCACACAGCGAGAGGCACACATAGAGCGAGAGAGACACACAATTACAGCGAGAGAGGCACACATACAACGAGAGAGACACACACAGAGCGAGAGAGACACACACAAAGTGAGAGAGACACACACATACAGCGAGAGAGACACATACATACAGCGAGAGAGACACACACAGAGCGAGAGAGACACACACATATAGCGAGAGAGACACACACATACAGCGAGAGAGGCACACACACAGCGAGAGAGGCACATATAGAGCGAGAGAGACACACACATACAGCGAGAGAGACACACACATACAGCAAGAGAGAGGCACACACAGAGCGAGAGAGACACACACATACAGCGAGAGAGACACACACAGAGCGAGAGAGACACACACATACAGCGAGACAGACACACACATACAGTGAAAGAAGCACACACATACAGCGAGAGAGGTACACACAGAGCGAGAGAGACACACACACAGCGAGAGGCACACATAGAGCGAGAGAGACACACAATTACAGCGAGAGAGGCACACATACAACGTGAGAGACACAAACAGAGCGAGAGAGGCACACATATAACGAGAGAGACACACACATACAGCGAGAGAGGCACGCACAGAGCGAGAGAGACACACACATACAGCGAGAGAGACATACACATACAGCGAGAGAGACATAGACATACAGCGAGAGAGGCACACACAGAGCGAGAGAGGCACACACAGAGCGAGAGAGACACACACATGCAGCGAGAGAGATACACACATACAGCGAGAGAGACACACACAGAGCGAGAGAGACACACACATACAGCGAGAGAGACACACACATACAGCGAGAGAGACGCACACAGAGCGAGAGAGACACACACATACAGCGAGAGAGACAAACACATACAGCGAGAGAGACACACACATACAGCGAGAGAGGCACACACAGCGCGAGAGAGACACACACATAGAGCGAGAGAGAAGCACACATACAGCGAGTAATGCACACACAGAGCGAGAGAGGCACACAGTGAGCGAGAGAGACACACACATACAGCGAGAGAGACATACACATACAGCGAGAGAGACACACACATACAGCGAGAGAGGCACACACAGCGAGAGAGACACACACAGAGCGAGAGAGACACATACAAAGCGAGAGAGGCACACACAAAGCGAGAGAGACACACACATACAGCGAGAGAGACACACACATACAGCGAGAGAGGCACACCCAGAGCGAGAGAGGCACACACAGAGCGAGAGAGGCACACACAAAGCGAGAGAGACACACACATACAGCGAGGGAGGCACACACATACAGCGAGAGAGGCACACACAGAGCGTGAGAGACGCACACAGAGCGAGAGAGACACACACATACAGCGAGAGAGACACACACATACAGTGAAAGAGGCACACACATACAGCGAGAGAGGCACACACAGAGCGAGAGAGGCACACATAGAGCGAGAGAGACACACACATACAGCGAGAGAGACACACACATACAGCAAGAGAGAGGCACACACAGAGCGAGAGAGACACACACATACAGCGAGAGAGACACACACATACAGCGAGAGAGACACACACAGAGCGAGAGAGACACACACATACAGCGAGACAGACACACACATACAGTGAAAGAGGCACACACATACAGCGAGAGAGGTACACACAGAGCGAGAGAGACACGCACACAGCGAGAGGCACACATAGAGCGAGAGAGACACACAATTACAGCGAGAGAGGCACACATACAACGAGAGAGACACACACAGAGCGAGAGAGACACACACAAAGTGAGAGAGACACACACAAAGTGAGAGACACACACACATACAGCGAGAGAGACACATACATACAGCGAGAGAGACACACACAGAGCGAGAGAGACACACATATAGAGCGAGAGAGACACACACATACAGCGAGAGAGACACACACATACAGCAAGAGAGAGGCACACACAGAGCGAGAGAGACACACACATACAGCGAGAGAGACACACACATACAGCGAGAGAGACACACACATACAGCGAGAGAGACACACACAGAGCAAGAGAGACACACACATACAGCGAGACAGACACATACATACAGTGAAAGAGGCACACACATACAGCGAGAGAGGTACACACAGAGCGAGAGAGACACGCACAGAGCGAGAGGCACACATAGAGTGAGAGAGACACACAATTACAGCGAGAGAGGCACACATACAACGAGAGAGACACAAACAGAGCGAGAGAGGCACACATACAGCGAGAGAGACACACACATACAGCGAGAGAGACACACACATACAGCGAGAGAGGCACACACAGAGCGAGAGAGACACACACATATAGCGAGAGAGACACACACATAGAGCGAGAGAGACACACACATACAGCAAGTGAGGCACACACAGAGCGAGAGAGGCACACAGAGAGTGAGAGAGACACACACATACAGCGAGAGAGACACACACATACAGCGAGAGAGGCACACACATACAGCGAGAGAGGCACACACATGGTGAGAGAGACACACACATATAGCGAGAGAGAAACACACATACAGCGAGAGAGACACACACATACAGCGATAGAGACACACACAGAGCGAGAGAGACACACACATACAGCGAGAGAGACACACAGAGCGAGAGAGACACACACATACAGCGAGAGAGACACACACACACAGCGAGAGAGACACACACACACAGCGAGAGAGACACACACAGACAGCGAGAGAAACACACATATACAGCGAGAGAGGCACACACAAATCGAGAGAGAAACACACAGAGCGAGAGAGACACACTCAGCGAGAGAGACACACACAGAGCGAGAGAGACACACACAAAGCGAGAGGGACACACACATACAGCGAGAGAGACACACTCAGCGAGAGAGACACACACAGAGCGAGAGAAACACAAACATACAGCGAGAGAGACACACACAGCTAGAGAGACACACACAGAGCGAGAGAGACACACACAGCGAGAGAGACAAACACATACAGTGAGAGAGACACACACTTACATTGAAAGAGGCACACACATACAGCGAGAGAGGCACACACAAAGTGAGAGAGACACACACAGAGTGAGAGAGACACACACATACAGCGAGAGAGACACACACATACAGCGAGAGAGGCACACACATCGAGAGAGACACACACAGAGCGAGAGAGACACATACAAAGCGAGAGACGCACACACAAAGCGAGAGAGACACACACATACAGCGAGAGAGACACACACATACAGCGAGGGAGGCACACCCAGAACGAGAAAGGCACACACAGAGCGAGAGAGGCACACACAAAGCGAGAGAGACACACACATACAGCGAGGGAAACACACACATACAGCGAGAGAGACACACACAGAGCGTGAGAGACGCACACAGAGCGAGAGAGACACACACATACAGCGAGAGAGACACACACATACAGTGAAAGAGGCACACACATACAGCGAGAGAGGCACACATAGAGCGAGAGAGACACACACAGACAGCGAGAGAGACACACACAGACAGCAAGAGAGAGGCACACACAGAGCGAGAGAGACACACACATACAGCGAGAGAGACACACACATACAGCGAGAGAGACACACACATACAGCGAGAGAGACACACACAGAGCGAGAGAGACACACACATACAGCGAGACAGACACACACATACAGTGAAAGAGGCACACACATACAGCGAGAGAGGTACACACAGAGCGAGAGAGACACGCACACAGCGAGAGGCACACATAGAGTGAGAGAGACACACAATTACAGCGAGAGAGGCACACATACAACGAGAGAGACACAAACAGAGCGAGAGAGGCACACATACAGCGAGAGAGACACACACATACAGCGAGAGAGGCATGCACAGAGCGAGAGAGACACACACATACAGCGAGAGAGACACACACATACAGCGAGAGAGGCACACACAGAGCGAGAGAGACACACACATATAGCGAGAGAGCCACACACATAGAGCGAGAGAAACACACACATACAGCGAGTGAGGCACACACAGAGCGAGAGAGGCACACAGAGAGCGAGAGAGACACACACATACAGCGAGAGAGACACACACATACAGCGAGAGAGGCACACACAGAGCGAGAGAGACACACACATACAGCGAGAGAGACACACACATACAGCGAGAGAGACACACAGAGCGAGAGAGACACACACATACAGCGAGAGAGACACACACACACAGCGAGAGAGACACACACACACAGCGAGAGAGACACACACAGAGCGAGAGAAACACACACATACAGCGAGAGAGGCACACACAAAGCGAGAGAGACACACACAGAGCGAGAGAGATACACGCATTCAGCGAGGGAAGCACACACAGAGTGAGAGAGGCACACATACAGCAAGAGAGACACACACAGAGCGAGAGAGACACACTCAGCGAGAGAGACACACACAGAGCGAGAGAGACACACACAAAGCGAGAGGGACACACACATACAGCGAGAGACACACACAAACAGTGAGAGTGGCACACACAGAGGAAGAGACACACACACAGAACGAGAGAGGCACACACAGAGCGAGAGAGATACTCACAGAGCGAGAGAGACACACACAGAGCAGGAGAGACACACACATACAGCGAGAGAGGCACACACATACAGCGAGAGAGGCAGACACAGCTAGAGAGACACACACAGAGCGAGAGAGACACACACAGCGAGAGAGACAAACACATACAGTGAGAGAGACACACACTTACATTGAAAGAGGCACACACATACAGCGAGAGAGGTACACACAGAGCGAGAGAGACACACATACAGCGAGAGGCACACAGAGTGAGAAAGACACACAAATACAGCGAGAGAGAGACACATACATACAGTGAAAGAGGCACACACAGAGCGAGAGAGACACACACAGAGCGAGAGAGACCCACACAAAGCGAGAGAGACACACACATACAGCGAGAGAGACACACACATACAGCGAGAGAGGCACACACAGAGCAAGAGATACACACACAGAGCGAGAGAGGCATACAGAAAGCAAGAGAGACACACACAGAGCGAGAGAGACACACACATACAGCGAGAGAGACACACACATACAGCGAGAGAGACACACACAGAGCGAGAGAGACACACACATACAGCGAGAGAGACACACACATACAGCGAGAGAGACACACACATACAGCGAGAGAGGTACACACAGAGCGAGAGAGGCACACACAAAGCGAGAGAGACACACACATACAGCGAGGGAGGCACACACAGAGCGAGAGAGGCACACACAAAGCGAGAGAGACACACACAGAGCGAGAGAGACGCACACAGAGCGAGAGAGACACACATAAAGCGAGAGAGACACACATACAGCGAGAGAGGCACACATACAGCGAGAGAGACACACACATACAGCGAGAGAGGCACACAGAGCAAGAGACACACACACAGAGCGAGCGAGGCACACACAGAGCGAAAGAGACACACACATACAGCGAGAGAGACACACACATACAGCGAGAAAGGCACACACAGAGCGAGAGAGACACACACATACAGCGAGAGAGACACACACATACAGCGAGAGAGACACACACAGAGCGAGAGAGACACACACAAACAGCGAGTTTAGACACACACATACAGCGAGAGAGGTACACACAGAGCGAGAGAGACACACATACAGCGAGAGAGACACAAACACACAGCGAGAGAGACAAACACATACAGTGAGAGAGATACACACATACATTGAAAGAGGCACATACATACAGCGAGAGAGGTACACACAGAGCAAGAGATACACACACAGAGCGAGAGAGGCATACACAAAGTGAGAGAGACACACACAGAGCGAGAGAGACACACACATACAGCGAGAGAGACACACACATACAGCGAGAGAGACACACACAGAGCGAGAGAGACACACACATATAGCGAGAGAGACACACACATACAGCGAGAGAGACACACACATACAGCGAGAGAGGCACACACAGAGCGAGAGAGGCACACACAGAGCGAGAGAGGCACACACAAAGCGAGAGAGACACACATATACAGCGAGGGAGGCACACACAGAGCGAGAGAGGCACACACAAAGCGAGAGAGACACACACAGAGCGAGAGAGACGCACACAGAGCGAGAGAGACACACACAAAGCGAGAGACAGACACACACATACAGCGAGAGAGGCACACATACAGCGAGAGAGACACACACATACAGCGAGGGAGTCACACACATTCAGTGAGAGAGACACACACATACAGCGAGAGAGGCACGCAGATCAAGAGACACACACACAGAGCGAGAGAGGCACACACAGAGCGAAAGAGACACACACATACAGCGAGAGAGGCACACACAGAGCGAGAGAGGCACACACAGAGCGACAGAGGCACACACAAAGCGAGAGAGACACACACATACAGCGAGGGAGGCACACACAAAGCGAGAGAGACACACACAGAGCGAGAGAGACGCACACAGAGCGAGAGAGACACACACAAAGCGAGAGAGACACACACATACAGCGAGAGAGGCACACATACAGCGAGAGAGACACACACATACAGCGAGGGAGTCACACACATTCAGTGAGAGAGACACACACATACAGCGAGAGAGGCACACATACAACGAGAGAGACACACACAGAGCGAGAGAGGCACACATACAGCGAGAGAGAGACACACAGAGCGAGAGAGACACACACATACAGCGAGAGAGACACACACATACAGCGAGAGAGACACACACATACAGCGAGAGAGGTACACACAGAGCGAGAGAGGCACACACAAAGCGAGAGAGACACACACATACAGCGAGGGAGGCACACACAGAGCGAGAGAGGCACACACAAAGCGAGAGAGACACACACAGAGCGAGAGAGACGCACACAGAGCGAGAGAGACACACATAAAGCGAGAGAGACACACATACAGCGAGAGAGGCACACATACAGCGAGAGAGACACACACATACAGCGAGGGAGTCACACACATTCAGTGAGAGAGACACACACATACAGCGAGAGAGGCACACAGAGCAAGAGACACACACACAGAGCGAGCGAGGCACACACAGAGCGAAAGAGACACACACATACAGCGAGAGAGACACACAAACAGCGAGAGAGGCACACACAGAGCGAGAGAGACACACACATACAGCGAGAGAGACACACACATACAGCGAGAGAGACACACACATACAGCGAGACAGACACACACATACAGCGAGAGAGGTACACACAGAGCGAGAGAGACACACATACAGCGAGAGAGACACAAACACACAGCGAGAGAGACAAACACATACAGTGAGAGAGATACACACATACATTGAAAGAGGCACATACATACAGCGAGAGAGGTACACACAGAGTGAGAGAGACACACAAATACAGCGAGAGAGACACACACATACAGTGAAAGAGGCACAAACAGAGCGAGAGAGACACACACAGAGCGAGAGAGACACACACAGCGAGAGAGACACACACAGAGCGAGAGAGACACACACAAAGCGAGAGAGACACACACATACAGCGAGAGACGCACACACAGAGCGAGAGAGGCACACACAAAGCGAGAGAGACACACACAGAGCGAGAGAGACACACACAAAGCGAGAGAGACACACACATACAGCGAGAGAGACACACACAGAGCGAGAGAGACACACACATACAGCGAGAGAGACACACACATACAGCGAGAGAGACACACACATACAGCGAGAGAGGTACACACAGAGCGAGAGAGGCACACACAAAGCGAGAGAGACACACACATACAGCGAGGGAGGCACACACAGAGCGAGAGAGGCACACACAAAGCGAGAGAGACACACACAGAGCGAGAGAGACGCACACAGAGCGAGAGAGACACACATAAAGCGAGAGAGACACACATACAGCGAGAGAGGCACACATACAGCGAGAGAGACACACACATACAGCGAGAGAGGCACACAGAGCAAGAGACACACACACAGAGCGAGCGAGGCACACACAGAGCGAAAGAGACACACACATACAGCGAGAGAGACACACACATACAGCGAGAGAGGCACACACAGAGCGAGAGAGACACACACATACAGCGAGAGAGACACACACATACAGCGAGAGAGACACACACAGAGCGAGAGAGACACACACAAACAGCGAGACAGACACACACATACAGCGAGAGAGGTACACACAGAGCGAGAGAGACACACACAGAGCGAGAGAGGCACACACAGAGCGAGCGAGGCACACACAGAGCGAAGGAGACACACACATACAGCGAGAGAGACACACACATACAGCGAGAGAGGCACACACAGAGCGAGAGAGACACACACATACAGCGAGAGAGACACACACATACAGCGAGAGAGACACACACGGAGCGAGAGAGACACACACATATAGCGAGAGAGACACACACATACAGCGAGAGAGACACACACATACAGCGAGAGAGGCACACACAGAGCGAGAGAGGCACACACAGAGCGAGAGAGGCACACACAAAACGAGAGAGACACACATATACAGCGAGGGAGGCACACACAGAGCGAGAGAGGCACACACAAAGCGAGAGAGACACACACAGAGCGAGAGAGACGCACACAGAGCGAGAGAGACACACACAAAGCGAGAGACAGACACACACATACAGCGAGAGAGGCACACATACAGCGAGAGAGACACACACATACAGCGAGGGAGTCACACACATTCAGTGAGAGAGACACACACATACAGCGAGAGAGGCACGCAGATCAAGAGACACACACACAGAGCGAGAGAGGCACACACAGAGCGAAAGAGACACACACATACAGCGAGAGAGGCACACACAGAGCGAGAGAGGCACACACAGAGCGACAGAGGCACACACAAAGCGAGAGAGACACACACATACAGCGAGGGAGGCACACACAAAGCGAGAGAGACACACACAGAGCGAGAGAGACGCACACAGAGCGAGAGAGACACACACAAAGCGAGAGAGACACACACATACAGCGAGAGAGGCACACATACAGCGAGAGAGACACACACATACAGCGAGGGAGTCACACACATTCAGTGAGAGAGACACACACATACAGCGAGAGAGGCACACATACAACGAGAGAGACACACACAGAGCGAGAGAGGCACACATACAGCGAGAGAGACACACACAGAGCGAGAGAGACACACACATACAGCGAGAGAGACACACACATACAGCGAGAGAGACACACACATACAGCGAGAGAGGTACACACAGAGCGAGAGAGGCACACACAAAGCGAGAGAGACACACACATACAGCGAGGGAGGCACACACAGAGCGAGAGAGGCACACACAAAGCGAGAGAGACACACACAGAGCGAGAGAGACGCACACAGAGCGAGAGAGACACACATAAAGCGAGAGAGACACACATACAGCGAGAGAGGCACACATACAGCGAGAGAGACACACACATACAGCGAGGGAGTCACACACATTCAGTGAGAGAGACACACACATACAGCGAGAGAGGCACACAGAGCAAGAGACACACACACAGAGCGAGCGAGGCACACACAGAGCGAAAGAGACACACACATACAGCGAGAGAGACACACATACAGCGAGAGAGGCACACACAGAGCGAGAGAGACACACACATACAGCGAGAGAGACACACACATACAGCGAGAGAGACACACACAGAGCGAGAGAGACACACACATACAGCGAGACAGACACACACATACAGCGAGAGAGGTACACACAGAGCGAGAGAGACACACATACAGCGAGAGAGACACAAACACACAGCGAGAGAGACAAACACATACAGTGAGAGAGATACACACATACATTGAAAGAGGCACATACATACAGCGAGAGAGGTACACACAGAGTGAGAGAGACACACAAATACAGCGAGAGAGACACACACATACAGTGAAAGAGGCACAAACAGAGCGAGAGAGACACACACAGAGCGAGAGAGACACACACAGCGAGAGAGACACACACAGAGCGAGAGAGACACACACAAAGCGAGAGAGACACACACATACAGCGAGAGACGCACACACAGAGCGAGAGAGGCACACACAAAGCGAGAGAGACACACACAGAGCGAGAGAGACACACACAAAGCGAGAGAGACACACACATACAGCGAGAGAGACACACACAGAGCGAGAGAGACACACACATACAGCGAGAGAGACACACACATACAGCGAGAGAGACACACACATACAGCGAGAGAGGTACACACAGAGCGAGAGAGGCACACACAAAGCGAGAGAGACACACACATACAGCGAGGGAGGCACACACAGAGCGAGAGAGGCACACACAAAGCGAGAGAGACACACACAGAGCGAGAGAGACGCACACAGAGCGAGAGAGACACACATAAAGCGAGAGAGACACACATACAGCGAGAGAGGCACACATACAGCGAGAGAGACACACACATACAGCGAGAGAGGCACACAGAGCAAGAGACACACACACAGAGCGAGCGAGGCACACACAGAGCGAAAGAGACACACACATACAGCGAGAGAGACACACACATACAGCGAGAGAGGCACACACAGAGCGAGAGAGACACACACATACAGCGAGAGAGACACACACATACAGCGAGAGAGACACACACAGAGCGAGAGAGACACACACAAACAGCGAGACAGACACACACATACAGCGAGAGAGGTACACACAGAGCGAGAGAGACACACATACAGCGAGAGAGACACAAACACACAGTGAGAGAGACAAACTCATACAGTGAGAGAGATACACACATACATTGAAAGAGGCACATACATACAGCGAGAGAGGTACACACAGAGCAAGAGATACACACACAAAGCGAGAGAGACACACACATACAGCGAGGGAGGCACACACAGAGCGAGAGAGGCACACACAAAGCGAGACAGACACACACAGAGCGAGAGAGACGCACACAGAGCGAGAGAGACACACATAAAGCGAGAGAGACACACATACAGCGAGAGAGGCACACATACAGCGAGAGAGACACACACATACAGCGAGAGAGGCACACAGAGCAAGAGACACACACACAGAGCGAGCGAGGCACACACAGAGCGAAAGAGACACACACATACAGCGAGAGAGACACACACATACAGCGAGAGAGGCACACACAGAGCGAGAGAGACACACACATACAGCGAGAGAGACACACACATACAGCGAGAGAGACACACACAGAGCGAGAGAGACACACACAAACAGCGAGACAGACACACACATACAGCGAGAGAGGTACACACAGAGCGAGAGAGACACACATACAGCGAGAGAGACACAAACACACAGCGAGAGAGACAAACACATACAGTGAGAGAGATACACACATACATTGAAAGAGGCACATACTTACAGCGAGAGAGGTACACACAGAGCAAGAGATACACACACAGAGCGAGAGAGGCATACACAAAGCGAGAGAGACACACACAGAGCGAGAGAGACACACACATACAGCGAGAGAGACACACACATACAGCGAGAGAGACACACACAGAGCGAGAGAGACACACACATATAGCGAGAGAGACACACACATACAGCGAGAGAGACACACACATACAGCGAGAGAGGCACACACAGAGCGAGAGAGGCACACACAGAGCGAGAGAGGCACACACAAAGCGAGAGAGACACACATATACAGCGAGGGAGGCACACACAGAGCGAGAGAGGCACACACAAAGCGAGAGAGACACACACAGAGCGAGAGAGACGCACACAGAGCGAGAGAGACACACACAAAGCGAGAGACAGACACACACATACAGCGAGAGAGGCACACATACAGCGAGAGAGGCACGCAGATCAAGAGACACACACACAGAGCGAGAGAGGCACACACAGAGCGAAAGAGACACACACATACAGCGAGAGAGGCACACACAGAGCGAGAGAGGCACACACAGAGCGACAGAGGCACACACAAAGCGAGAGAGACACACACATACAGCGAGGGAGGCACACACAAAGCGAGAGAGACACACACAGAGCGAGAGAGACGCACACAGAGCGAGAGAGACACACACAAAGCGAGAGAGACACACACATACAGCGAGAGAGGCACACATACAGCGAGAGAGACACACACATACAGCGAGGGAGTCACACACATTCAGTGAGAGAGACACACACATACAGCGAGAGAGGCACACATACAACGAGAGAGACACACACAGAGCGAGAGAGGCACACATACAGCGAGAGAGACACACACAGAGCGAGAGAGACACACACATACAGCGAGAGAGACACACACATACAGCGAGAGAGACACACACATACAGCGAGAGAGGTACACACAGAGCAAGAGAGGCACACACAAAGCGAGAGAGACACACACATACAGCGAGGGAGGCACACACAGAGCGAGAGAGGCACACACAAAGCGAGAGAGACACATACAGAGCGAGAGAGACGCACACAGAGCGAGAGAGACACACATAAAGCGAGAGAGACAGACATACAGCGAGAGAGGCACACATACAGCGAGAGAGACACACACATACAGCGAGGGAGTCACACACATTCAGTGAGAGAGACACACACATACAGCGAGAGAGGCACACAGAGCAAGAGACACACACACAGAGCGAGCGAGGCACACACAGAGCGAAAGAGACACACACATACAGCGTGAGAGACACACATACAGCGAGAGAGGCACACACAGAGTGAGAGAGACACACACATACAGCGAGAGAGACACACACATACAGCGAGAGAGACACACACAGAGCGAGAGAGACACACACATACAGCGAGACAGACACACACATACAGCGAGAGAGGTACACACAGAGCGAGAGAGACACACATACAGCGAGAGAGACACAAACACACAGCGAGAGAGACAAACACATGCAGTGAGAGAGATACACACATACATTGAAAGAGGCACATACATACAGCGAGAGAGGTACACACAGAGTGAGAGAGACACACAAATACAGCGAGAGAGACACACACATACAGTGAAAGAGGCACAAACAGAGCGAGAGAGACACACACAGAGCGAGAGAGACACACACAGCGAGAGAGACACACACAGAGCGAGAGAGACACACACAAAGCGAGAGAGACACACACATACAGTGAGAGACGCACACACAGAGCGAGAGAGGCACACACAAAGCGAGAGAGACACACACAGAGCGAGAGAGACACACACAAAGCGAGAGAGACACACACATACAGCGAGAGAGACACACACAGAGCGAGAGAGACACACACATACAGCGAGAGAGACACACACATACAGCGAGAGAGACACACACATACAGCGAGAGAGGTACACACAGAGCGAGAGAGGCACACACAAAGCGAGAGAGACACACACATACAGCGAGGGAGGCACACACAGAGCGAGAGAGGCACACACAAAGCGAGAGAGACACACACAGAGCGAGAGAGACGCACACAGAGCGAGAGAGACACACATAAAGCGAGAGAGACACACATACAGCGAGAGAGGCACACATACAGCGAGAGAGACACACACATACAGCGAGAGAGGCACACAGAGCAAGAGACACACACACAGAGCGAGCGAGGCACACACAGAGCGAAAGAGACACACACATACAGCGAGAGAGACACACACATACAGCGAGAGAGGCACACACAGAGCGAGAGAGACACACACATACAGCGAGAGAGACACACACATACAGCGAGAGAGACACACACAGAGCGAGAGAGACACACACAAACAGCGAGACAGACACACACATACAGCGAGAGAGGTACACACAGAGCGAGAGAGACACACATACAGCGAGAGAGACACAAACACACAGTGAGAGAGACAAACTCATACAGTGAGAGAGATACACACATACATTGAAAGAGGCACATACATACAGCGAGAGAGGTACACACAGAGCAAGAGATACACACACAAAGCGAGAGAGACACACACATACAGCGAGGGAGGCACACACAGAGCGAGAGAGGCACACACAAAGCGAGACAGACACACACAGAGCGAGAGAGACGCACACAGAGCGAGAGAGACACACATAAAGCGAGAGAGACACACATACAGCGAGAGAGGCACACATACAGCGAGAGAGACACACACATACAGCGAGAGAGGCACACAGAGCAAGAGACACACACACAGAGCGAGCGAGGCACACACAGAGCGAAAGAGACACACACATACAGCGAGAGAGACACACACATACAGCGAGAGAGGCACACACAGAGCGAGAGAGACACACACATACAGCGAGAGAGACACACACATACAGCGAGAGAGACACACACAGAGCGAGAGAGACACACACAAACAGCGAGACAGACACACACATACAGCGAGAGAGGTACACACAGAGCGAGAGAGACACACATACAGCGAGAGAGACACAAACACACAGCGAGAGAGACAAACACATACAGTGAGAGAGATACACACATACATTGAAAGAGGCACATACATACAGCGAGAGAGGTACACACAGAGCAAGAGATACACACACAGAGCGAGAGAGGCATACACAAAGCGAGAGAGACACACACAGAGCGAGAGAGACACACACATACAGCGAGAGAGACACACACATACAGCGAGAGAGACACACACAGAGCGAGAGAGACACACACATATAGCGAGAGAGACACACACATACAGCGAGAGAGACACACACATACAGCGAGAGAGGCACACACAGAGCGAGAGAGGCACACACAGAGCGAGAGAGGCACACACAAAGCGAGAGAGACACACATATACAGCGAGGGAGGCACACACAGAGCGAGAGAGGCACACACAAAGCGAGAGAGACACACACAGAGCGAGAGAGACGCACACAGAGCGAGAGAGACACACACAAAGCGAGAGACAGACACACACATACAGCGAGAGAGGCACACATACAGCGAGAGAGGCACGCAGATCAAGAGACACACACACAGAGCGAGAGAGGCACACACAGAGCGAAAGAGACACACACATACAGCGAGAGAGGCACACACAGAGCGAGAGAGGCACACACAGAGCGACAGAGGCACACACAAAGCGAGAGAGACACACACATACAGCGAGGGAGGCACACACAAAGCGAGAGAGACACACACAGAGCGAGAGAGACGCACACAGAGCGAGAGAGACACACACAAAGCGAGAGAGACACACACATACAGCGAGAGAGGCACACATACAGCGAGAGAGACACACACATACAGCGAGGGAGTCACACACATTCAGTGAGAGAGACACACACATACAGCGAGAGAGGCACACATACAACGAGAGAGACACACACAGAGCGAGAGAGGCACACATACAGCGAGAGAGACACACACAGAGCGAGAGAGACACACACATACAGCGAGAGAGACACACACATACAGCGAGAGAGACACACACATACAGCGAGAGAGGTACACACAGAGCGAGAGAGGCACACACAAAGCGAGAGAGACACACACATACAGCGAGGGAGGCACACACAGAGCGAGAGAGGCACACACAAAGCGAGAGAGACACACACAGAGCGAGAGAGACGCACACAGAACGAGAGAGACACACATAAAGCGAGAGAGACAGACATACAGCGAGAGAGGCACACATACAGCGAGAGAGACACACACATACAGCGAGGGAGTCACACACATTCAGTGAGAGAGACACACACATACAGCGAGAGAGGCACACAGAGCAAGAGACACACACACAGAGCGAGCGAGGCACACACAGAGCGAAAGAGACACACACATACAGCGAGAGAGACACACATACAGCGAGAGAGGCACACACAGAGCGAGAGAGACACACACATACAGCGAGAGAGACACACACATACAGCGAGAGAGACACACACAGAGCGAGAGAGACACACACATACAGCGAGACAGACACACACATACAGCGAGAGAGGTACACACAGAGCGAGAGAGACACACATACAGCGAGAGAGACACAAACACACAGCGAGAGAGACAAACACATGCAGTGAGAGAGATACACACAT
This sequence comes from Pristiophorus japonicus, assembly GCF_044704955.1. NCBI lineage: Eukaryota > Metazoa > Chordata > Chondrichthyes > Pristiophoridae > Pristiophorus > Pristiophorus japonicus. The sequence goes on from NC_091996.1 coordinate 49,103,381, forward strand.
ACATTGAAAGAGGCACATACATACAGCGAGAGAGGTACACACAGAGTGAGAGAGACACACAAATACAGCGAGAGAGACACACACATACAGTGAAAGAGGCACAAACAGAGCGAGAGAGACACACACAGAGCGAGAGAGACACACACAGCGAGAGAGACACACACAGAGCGAGAGAGACACACACAAAGCGAGAGAGACACACACATACAGCGAGAGACGCACACACAGAGCGAGAGAGGCACACACAAAGCGAGAGAGACACACACAGAGCGAGAGAGACACACACAAAGCGAGAGAGACACACACATACAGCGAGAGAGACACACACAGAGTGAGAGAGACACACACACACAGCGAGAGAGACACACACATACAGCGAGAGAGACACACACATACAGCGAGAGAGGTACACACAGAGCGAGAGAGGCACACACAAAGCGAGAGAGACACACACAGAGCGAGAGAGACGCACACAGAGCGAGAGAGACACACATAAAGCGAGAGAGACAGACATACAGCGAGAGAGGCACACATACAGCGAGAGAGACACACACATACAGCGAGGGAGTCACACACATTCAGTGAGAGAGACACACACATACAGCGAGAGAGGCACACAGAGCAAGAGACACACACACAGAGCGAGCGAGGCACACACAGAGCGAAAGAGACACACACATACAGCGAGAGAGACACACATACAGCGAGAGAGGCACACACAGAGCGAGAGAGACACACACATACAGCGAGAGAGACACACACATACAGCGAGAGAGACACACACAGAGCGAGAGAGACACACACATACAGCGAGACAGACACACACATACAGCGAGAGAGGTACACACAGAGCGAGAGAGACACACATACAGCGAGAGAGACACAAACACACAGCGAGAGAGACAAACACATACAGTGAGAGAGATACACACATACATTGAAAGAGGCACATACATACAGCGAGAGAGGTACACACAGAGTGAGAGAGACACACAAATACAGCGAGAGAGACACACACATACAGTGAAAGAGGCACAAACAGAGCGAGAGAGACACACACAGAGCGAGAGAGACACACACAGCGAGAGAGACACACACAGAGCGAGAGAGACACACACAAAGCGAGAGAGACACACACATACAGCGAGAGACGCACACACAGAGCGAGAGAGGCACACACAAAGCGAGAGAGACACACACAGAGCGAGAGAGACACACACAAAGCGAGAGAGACACACACATACAGCGAGAGAGACACACACAGAGCGAGAGAGACACACACATACAGCGAGAGAGACACACACATACAGCGAGAGAGACACACACATACAGCGAGAGAGGTACACACAGAGCGAGAGAGGCACACACAAAGCGAGAGAGACACACACATACAGCGAGGGAGGCACACACAGAGCGAGAGAGGCACACACAAAGCGAGAGAGACACAAACAGAGCGAGAGAGACGCACACAGAGCGAGAGAGACACACATAAAGCGAGAGAGACACACATACAGCGAGAGAGGCACACATACAGCGAGAGAGACACACACATACAGCGAGAGAGGCACACAGAGCAAGAGACACACACACAGAGCGAGCGAGGCACACACAGAGCGAAAGAGACACACACATACAGCGAGAGAGACACACACATACAGCGAGAGAGGCACACACAGAGCGAGAGAGACACACACATACAGCGAGAGAGACACACATACAGCGAGACAGACACACACATACAGCGAGAGAGGTACACACAGAGCGAGAGAGACACACATACAGCGAGAGAGACACAAACACACAGTGAGAGAGACAAACTCATACAGTGAGAGAGATACACACATACATTGAAAGAGGCACATACATACAGCGAGAGAGGTACACACAGAGCAAGAGATACACACACAAAGCGAGAGAGACACACACATACAGCGAGGGAGGCACACACAGAGCGAGAGAGGCACACACAAAGCGAGACAGACACACACAGAGCGAGAGAGACGCACACAGAGCGAGAGAGACACACATAAAGCGAGAGAGACACACATACAGCGAGAGAGGCACACATACAGCGAGAGAGACACACACATACAGCGAGAGAGGCACACAGAGCAAGAGACACACACACAGAGCGAGCGAGGCACACACAGAGCGAAAGAGACACACACATACAGCGAGAGAGACACACACATACAGCGAGAGAGGCACACACAGAGCGAGAGAGACACACACATACAGCGAGAGAGACACACACATACAGCGAGAGAGACACACACAGAGCGAGAGAGACACACACAAACAGCGAGACAGACACACACATACAGCGAGAGAGGTACACACAGAGCGAGAGAGACACACATACAGCGAGAGAGACACAAACACACAGCGAGAGAGACAAACACATACAGTGAGAGAGATACACACATACATTGAAAGAGGCACATACTTACAGCGAGAGAGGTACACACAGAGCAAGAGATACACACACAGAGCGAGAGAGGCATACACAAAGCGAGAGAGACACACACAGAGCGAGAGAGACACACACATACAGCGAGAGAGACACACACATACAGCGAGAGAGACACACACATACAGCGAGAGAGGCACACACAGAGCGAGAGAGGCACACACAGAGCGAGAGAGGCACACACAAAGCGAGAGAGACACACATATACAGCGAGGGAGGCACACACAGAGCGAGAGAGGCACACACAAAGCGAGAGAGACACACACAGAGCGAGAGAGACGCACACAGAGCGAGAGAGACACACACAAAGCGAGAGACAGACACACACATACAGCGAGAGAGGCACACATACAGCGAGAGAGGCACGCAGATCAAGAGACACACACACAGAGCGAGAGAGGCACACACAGAGCGAAAGAGACACACACATACAGCGAGAGAGGCACACACAGAGCGAGAGAGGCACACACAGAGCGACAGAGGCACACACAAAGCGAGAGAGACACACACATACAGCGAGGGAGGCACACACAAAGCGAGAGAGACACACACAGAGCGAGAGAGACGCACACAGAGCGAGAGAGACACACACAAAGCGAGAGAGACACACACATACAGCGAGAGAGGCACACATACAGCGAGAGAGACACACACATACAGCGAGGGAGTCACACACATTCAGTGAGAGAGACACACACATACAGCGAGAGAGGCACACATACAACGAGAGAGACACACACAGAGCGAGAGAGGCACACATACAGCGAGAGAGAGACACACAGAGCGAGAGAGACACACACATACAGCGAGAGAGACACACACATACAGCGAGAGAGACACACACATACAGCGAGAGAGGTACACACAGAGCGAGAGAGACACACACATACAGCGAGGGAGTCACACACATTCAGTGAGAGAGACACACACATACAGCGAGAGAGGCACACATACAACGAGAGAGACACACACAGAGCGAGAGAGGCACACATACAGCGAGAGAGAGACACACAGAGCGAGAGAGACACACACATACAGCGAGAGAGACACACAAATACAGCGAGAGAGACACACACATACAGCGAGAGAGACACACACATACAGCGAGAGAGACACACACATACAGCGAGGGAGTCACACACATTCAGTGAGAGAGACACACACATACAGCGAGAGAGGCACACATACAACGAGAGAGACACACACAGAGCGAGAGAGGCACACATACAACGAGAGAGACACACACAGAGCGAGAGAGGCACACATACAGCGAGAGAGACACACACAGAGCGAGAGAGACACACACATACAGCGAGAGAGACACACACATACAGCGAGAGAGACACACACATACAGCGAGAGAGGTACACACAGAGCAAGAGAGGCACACACAAAGCGAGAGAGACACACACATACAGCGAGGGAGGCACACACAGAGCGAGAGAGGCACACACAAAGCGAGAGAGACACATACAGAGCGAGAGAGACGCACACAGAGCGAGAGAGACACACATAAAGCGAGAGAGACAGACATACAGCGAGAGAGGCACACATACAGCGAGAGAGACACACACATACAGCGAGGGAGTCACACACATTCAGTGAGAGAGACACACACATACAGCGAGAGAGGCACACAGAGCAAGAGACACACACACAGAGCGAGCGAGGCACACACAGAGCGAAAGAGACACACACATACAGCGGGAGAGACACACATACAGCGAGAGAGGCACACACAGAGCGAGAGAGACACACACATACAGCGAGAGAGACACACACATACAGCGAGAGAGACACACACAGAGCGAGAGAGACACACACATACAGCGAGACAGACACACACATACAGCGAGAGAGGTACACACAGAGCGAGAGAGACACACATACAGCGAGAGAGACACAAACACACAGCGAGAGAGACAAACACATGCAGTGAGAGAGATACACACATACATTGAAAGAGGCACATACATACAGCGAGAGAGGTACACACAGAGTGAGAGAGACACACAAATACAGCGAGAGAGACACACACATACAGTGAAAGAGGCACAAACAGAGCGAGAGAGACACACACAGAGCGAGAGAGACACACACAGCGAGAGAGACACACACAGAGCGAGAGAGACACACACAAAGCGAGAGAGACACACACATACAGCGAGAGACGCACACACAGAGCGAGAGAGGCACACACAAAGCGAGAGAGACACACACAGAGCGAGAGAGACACACACAAAGCGAGAGAGACACACACATACAGCGAGAGAGACACACACAGAGCGAGAGAGACACACACATACAGCGAGAGAGACACACACATACAGCGAGAGAGACACACACATACAGCGAGAGAGGTACACACAGAGCGAGAGAGGCACACACAAAGCGAGAGAGACACACACATACAGCGAGGGAGGCACACACAGAGCGAGAGAGGCACACACAAAGCGAGAGAGACACACACAGAGCGAGAGAGACGCACACAGAGCGAGAGAGACACACATAAAGCGAGAGAGACACACATACAGCGAGAGAGGCACACATACAGCGAGAGAGACACACACATACAGCGAGAGAGGCACACAGAGCAAGAGACACACACACAGAGCGAGCGAGGCACACACAGAGCGAAAGAGACACACACATACAGCGAGAGAGACACACACATACAGCGAGAGAGGCACACACAGAGCGAGAGAGACACACACATACAGCGAGAGAGACACACACATACAGCGAGAGAGGTACACACAGAGCGAGAGAGACACACATACAGCGAGAGAGACACAAACACACAGTGAGAGAGACAAACTCATACAGTGAGAGAGATACACACATACATTGAAAGAGGCACATACATACAGCGAGAGAGGTACACACAGAGCAAGAGATACACACACAAAGCGAGAGAGACACACACATACAGCGAGGGAGGCACACACAGAGCGAGAGAGGCACACACAAAGCGAGACAGACACACACAGAGCGAGAGAGACGCACACAGAGCGAGAGAGACACACATAAAGCGAGAGAGACACACATACAGCGAGAGAGGCACACATACAGCGAGAGAGACACACACATACAGCGAGAGAGGCACACAGAGCAAGAGACACACACACAGAGCGAGCGAGGCACACACAGAGCGAAAGAGACACACACATACAGCGAGAGAGACACACACATACAGCGAGAGAGGCACACACAGAGCGAGAGAGACACACACATACAGCGAGAGAGACACACACATACAGCGAGAGAGACACACACAGAGCGAGAGAGACACACACAAACAGCGAGACAGACACACACATACAGCGAGAGAGGTACACACAGAGCGAGAGAGACACACATACAGCGAGAGAGACACAAACACACAGCGAGAGAGACAAACACATACAGTGAGAGAGATACACACATACATTGAAAGAGGCACATACATACAGCGAGAGAGGTACACACAGAGCAAGAGATACACACACAGAGCGCGAGAGGCATACACAAAGCGAGAGAGACACACACAGAGCGAGAGAGACACACACATACAGCGAGAGAGACACACACATACAGCGAGAGAGACACACACAGAGCGAGAGAGACACACACATATAGCGAGAGAGACACACACATACAGCGAGAGAGACACACACATACAGCGAGAGAGGCACACACAGAGCGAGAGAGGCACACACAGAGCGAGAGAGGCACACACAAAGCGAGAGAGACACACATATACAGCGAGGGAGGCACACACAGAGCGAGAGAGGCACACACAAAGCGAGAGAGACACACACAGAGCGAGAGAGACGCACACAGAGCGAGAGAGACACATACAAAGCGAGAGACAGACACACACATACAGCGAGAGAGGCACACATACAGCGAGAGAGACACACACATACAGCGAGGGAGTCACACACATTCAGTGAGAGAGACACACACATACAGCGAGAGAGGCACGCAGATCAAGAGACACACACACAGAGCGAGAGAGGCACACACAGAGCGAAAGAGACACACACATACAGCGAGAGAGGCACACACAGAGCGAGAGAGGCACACACAGAGCGACAGAGGCACACACAAAGCGAGAGAGACACACACATACAGCGAGGGAGGCACACACAAAGCGAGAGAGACACACACAGAGCGAGAGAGACGCACACAGAGCGAGAGAGACACACACAAAGCGAGAGAGACACACACATACAGCGAGAGAGGCACACATACAGCGAGAGAGACACACACATACAGCGAGGGAGTCACACACATTCAGTGAGAGAGACACACACATACAGCGAGAGAGGCACACATACAACGAGAGAGACACACACAGAGCGAGAGAGGCACACATACAGCGAGAGAGACACACACATACAGCGAGAGAGGCACACACAGAGCGAGAGAGACACACACATACAGCGAGAGAGACACACACATACAGCGAGAGAGACACGCACAGAGCGAGAGAGACACACACATACAGCGAGAGAGACACACACATACAGCGAGAGAGGCACACACAGCGAGAGAGACACACACAGAGCGAGAGAGGCACACACAAAGCGAGAGAGACACACACATACAGCGAGGGAGGCACACACATACAGCGAGGGAGGCACACACAAAGCGAGAGAGACACACACAGAGCGAGAGAGACGCACACAGAGCGAGAGAGACACACACAAAGCGAGAGAGACACACACATACAGCGAGAGAGGCACACATACAGCGAGAGAGACACACACATACAGCGAGGGAGTCACACACATTCAGTGAGAGAGACACACACATACAGCGAGAGAGGCACACATACAATGAGAGAGACACACACAGAGCGAGAGAGGCACACATACAGCGAGAGAGACACACACATACAGCGAGAGAGGCACACACAGAGCGAGAGAGACACACACATACAGCGAGAGAGACACACACATACAGCGAGAGAGACACGCACAGAGCGAGAGAGACACACACATACAGCGAGAGAGACACACACATACAGCGAGAGAGGCACACACAGCGAGAGAGACACACACAGAGCGAGAGAGGCACACACAAAGCGAGAGAGACACACACGTACAGCGAGGGAGGCACACACATACAGCGAGAGAGACACACACAGAGCGAGAGAGACACACACATACAGCGAGAGAGACACACACAGAGCGAGAGAGACACACACAGAGCGAAAGAGACACACACATACAGCGAGAGAGGCACACACAGAGCGAGAGAGGCACACACAGAGCGACAGAGGCACACACAAAGCGAGAGAGACACACACATACAGCGAGGGAGGCACACACAAAGCGAGAGAGACACACACAGAGCGAGAGAGACGCACACAGAGCGAGAGAGACACACACAAAGCGAGAGAGACACACACATACAGCGAGAGAGGCACACATACAGCGAGAGAGACACACACATACAGCGAGGGAGTCACACACATTCAGTGAGAGAGACACACACATACAGCGAGAGAGGCACACATACAACGAGAGAGACACACACAGAGCGAGAGAGGCACACATACAGCGAGAGAGACACACACATACAGCGAGAGAGGCACACACAGAGCGAGAGAGACACACACATACAGCGAGAGAGACACACACATACAGCGAGAGAGACACGCACAGAGCGAGAGAGACACACACATACAGCGAGAGAGACACACACATACAGCGAGAGAGGCACACACAGCGAGAGAGACACACACAGAGCGAGAGAGGCACACACAAAGCGAGAGAGACACACACATACAGCGAGGGAGGCACACACATACAGCGAGAGAGACACACACAGAGCGAGAGAGACACACACATACAGCGAGAGAGACACACACAGAGCGAGAGAGACACACACATACAGCGAGAGAGGCACACACAGAGCAAGAGAGGCACACACAGAGTGAGAGAGACACACACAGACAGCGAGAGAGACACACACACAGCGAGAGAGGCACACACAGAGCGAGAGAGACACACACATACAGCGAGAGAGACACACACATACAGCGAGAGAGGCACACACAGCGAGAGAGACACACACAGAGCGAGAGAGGCACACACAAAGCGAGAGAGACACACACATACAGCGAGGGAGGCACACACATACAGCGAGAGAGACACACACAGAGCGTGAGAGACGCACACAGAGCGAGAGAGACACACACATACAGCGAGAGAGGCACACACATACAGCGAGAGAGACACACATACAGCGAGAGAGGCACACATACATTGAGAGAGACACACACATACAGCGAGGGAGTCACACACATTCAGTGAGAGAGACACACATATACAGCGAGAGAGGCACACACAGAGCAAGAGACACACACACAGAGCGAGAGAGGCACACACAAAGCGATAGAGACACACACAGAGCGAGAGAGACACACACATACAGCGAGGGAGGCACACACAGAGTGAGAGAGGCACACATACAGCGAGAGATACACACACAGAGCGAGAGAGACACACACAGCGAGAGAGAAACACACAGAGCGAGAGACACACACAAAGTGAGAGAGACACACACATACAGCGAGAGAGACACATACATACAGCGAGAGAGACACACACAGAGCGAGAGAGACACACACATACAGCGAGAGAGACACACACATACAGTGAAAGAGGCACACACATACAGCGAGAGAGGCACACACAGAGCGAGAGAGGCACACATAGAGCGAGAGAGACACACACATACAGTGAGAGAGACACACACATACAGCAAGAGAGAGGCACACACAGAGCGAGAGAGACACACACATACAGCGAGAGAGACACACACATACAGCGAGAGAGACACACACATACAGCGAGAGAGATACACACATACACCGAGAGAGACACATACAGAGCGAGAGAGACACACACATACAGCGAGACAGACACACACATACAGTGAAAGAGGCACACACATACAGCGAGAGAGGTACACACAGAGCGAGAGAGACACACACACAGCGAGAGGGACACATAGAGTGAGAGAGACACACAATTACAGCGAGAGAGGCACACATACAACGAGAGAGACACAAACAGAGCGAGAGAGGCACACAGACAACGAGAGAGACACACACATACAGCGAGAGAGGCACGCACAGAGCGAGAGAGACACACACATACAGCGAGAGAGACATACACATACAGCGAGAGAGACACACACATACAGCGAGAGAGGCACACACAGAGCGAGAGAGGCACACACAGAGCGAGAGAGACACACACATGCAGCGAGAGAGATACACACATACAGCGAGAGAGACACACACAGAGCGAGAGAGACACACACATACAGCGAGAGAGACACACACATACAGCGAGAGAGACACACACAGAGCGAGAGAGACACACACATACAGCGAGAGAGACAAACACATACAGCGAGAGAGACACACACATACAGCGAGAGAGGCACACACAGCGCGAGAGAGACACACACATAGAGCGAGCGAGAAACACACATACAGCGAGTGAGGCACACACAGAGCGAGAGAGGCACACACATATAGCGAGAGAGAAACACACATACAGCGAGAGAGACACACACATACAGCGAGAGAGACACACACAGAGCGAGAGAGACACACACAAACAGCGAGACAGACACACACATACAGCGAGAGAGGTACACACAGAGCGAGAGAGACACACATACAGCGAGAGAGACACAAACACACAGCGAGAGAGACAAACACATACAGTGAGAGAGATACACACATACATTGAAAGAGGCACATACATACAGCGAGAGAGGTACACACAGAGCAAGAGATACACACACAGAGCGAGAGAGGCATACACAAAGCGAGAGAGACACACACAGAGCGAGAGAGACACACACATACAGCGAGAGAGACACACACATACAGCGAGAGAGACACACACAGAGCGAGAGAGACACACACATATAGCGAGAGAGACACACACATACAGCGAGTGAGACACACACATACAGCGAGAGAGGCACACTCAGAGCGAGAGAGGCACACACAGAGCGAGAGAGGCACACACAAAGCGAGAGAGACACACATATACAGCGAGGGAGGCACACACAGAGCGAGAGAGGCACACACAAAGTGAGAGAGACACACACAGAGCGAGAGAGACGCACACAGAGCGAGAGAGACACACACTAAGCGAGAGACAGACACACACATACAGCGAGAGAGGCACACATACAGCGAGAGAGACACACACATACAGCGAGGGAGTCACACACATTCAGTGAGAGAGACACACACATACAGCGAGAGAGGCACGCAGATCAAGAGACACACACACAGAGCGAGAGAGGCACACACAGAGCGAAAGAGACACACACATACAGCGAGAGAGGCACACACAGAGCGAGAGAGGCACACACAGAGCGACAGAGGCACACACAAAGCGAGAGAGACACACACATACAGCGAGGGAGGCACACACAAAGCGAGAGAGACACACACAGAGCGAGAGAGACGCACACAGAGCGAGAGAGACACACACAAAGCGAGAGAGACACACACATACAGCGAGAGAGGCACACATACAGCGAGAGAGACACACACATACAGCGAGGGAGTCACACACATTCAGTGAGAGAGACACACACATACAGCGAGAGAGGCACACATACAACGAGAGAGACACACACAGAGCGAGAGAGGCACACATACAGCGAGAGAGACACACACATACAGCGAGAGAGGCACACACAGAGCGAGAGAGACACACACATACAGCGAGAGAGACACACACATACAGCGAGAGAGACACGCACAGAGCGAGAGAGACACACACATACAGCGAGAGAGACACACACATACAGCGAGAGAGGCACACACAGCGAGAGAGACACACACAGAGCGAGAGAGGCACACACAAAGCGAGAGAGACACACACATACAGCGAGGGAGGCACACACATACAGCGAGAGAGACACACACAGAGCGAGAGAGACACACACATACAGCGAGAGAGACACACACAGAGCGAGAGAGACACACACATACAGCGAGAGAGGCACACACAGAGCAAGAGAGGCACACACAGAGTGAGAGAGACACACACAGACAGCGAGAGAGACACACACATACAGCGAGAGAGGCACACACAGAGCGAGAGAGACACACACATACAGCGAGAGAGACACACACATACAGCGAGAGAGACACGCACAGAGCGAGAGAGACACACACATACAGCGAGAGAGACACACACATACAGCGAGAGAGGCACACACAGCGAGAGAGACACACACAGAGCGAGAGAGGCACACACAAAGCGAGAGAGACACACACATACAGCGAGGGAGGCACACACATACAGCGAGAGAGACACACACAGAGCGTGAGAGACGCACACAGAGCGAGAGAGACACACACATACAGCGAGAGAGGCACACACATACAGCGAGAGAGACACACATACAGCGAGAGAGGCACACATACATTGAGAGAGACACACACATACAGCGAGGGAGTCACACACATTCAGTGAGAGAGACACACATATACAGCGAGAGAGGCACACACAGAGCAAGAGACACACACACAGAGCGAGAGAGGCACACACAAAGCGATAGAGACACACACAGAGCGAGAGAGACACACACATACAGCGAGGGAGGCACACACAGAGTGAGAGAGGCACACATACAGCGAGAGATACACACACAGAGCGAGAGAGACACACACAGCGAGAGAGAAACACACAGAGCGAGAGACACACACAAAGTGAGAGAGACACACACATACAGCGAGAGAGACACATACATACAGCGAGAGAGACACACACAGAGCGAGAGAGACACACACATACAGCGAGAGAGACATACACATACAGCGAGAGAGACACACACATACAGCGAGAGAGTCACACACAGAGCGAGAGAGGCACACACAGAGCGAGAGAGACACACACATGCAGCGAGAGAGATACACACATACAGCGAGAGAGACACACACAGAGCGAGAGAGACACACACATACAGCGAGAGAGACACACACATACAGCAAGAGAGACACACACAGAGCGAGAGAGACACACACATACAGCGAGAGAGACAAACACATACAGCGAGAGAGACACACACATACAGCGAGAGAGGCACACACAGCGCGAGAGAGACACACACATAGAGCGAGCGAGAAACACACATACAGCGAGTGAGGCACACACAGAGCGAGAGAGGCACACACATATAGCGAGAGAGAAACACACATACAGCGAGAGAGAAACACACATACAGCGAGAGAGACACACACATACAGCGAGCGAGACACACACAGAGCGAGAGAGACACACACATACAGCGAGAAAGCCACACACATACAGAGAGAGAGATAAACACAGAGCGGGAGCGACACACACATACAGCGAGAGAGACACACACAGAGCGAGAGAGTCACACACGTACAGCGAGAGAGACACACACATACAGCGAGAGACACACACACAGAGCGAGAGAGACACACACAAAGCGAGAGAGACACACACAGAGTGAGAGAGACACACACATACAGCGAGAGAGACACACACATACAGCGAGAGAGGCACACACAGCGAGAGAGACACACACATAGCGAGAGAGACACACAAAGCGAGAGAGACACACACACACAGCGAGAGAGACACACACATACAGCGAGAGAGACACACACAGAGCGAGAGAAACACACACATACAGCGAGAGAGGCACACACAAAGAGAGAGAGACACACACAGAGCGAGAAAGACACACGCATTCAGCGAGCGAGGCACACACAGAGTGAGAGAGGCACACATACAGCAAGAGAGACACACACAGAGCGAGAGAGACACACTCAGCGAGAGAGACACACACAGAGTGAGAGAGACACACACAAAGCGAGAGGGACACACACATACAGCGAGAGACACACACAAACAGTGAGAGCGGCACACACAGAGCAAGAGACACACACACAGAACGAGAGAGGCACACACAAAGCGAGAGAGATACTCACAGAGCGAGAGGTCCACACACAGAGCGAGAGAGACACACACATACAGCGAGAGAGGCACACACATACAGCGAGAGAGGCACACACAGCTAGAGGTACACACACAGAGCGATAGAGACACACACACACAGCGAGAGAGACAAACACATACAGTGAGATAGACACACACACACATTGAAAGAGGCACACACATACAGCGAGAGAGGTACACACAGAGCGAGAGAGACACACATACAGCGAGAGGCACACAGAGTGAGAGAGACACACAAATACAGCGAGAGCGACACACACATACAGTGAAAGAGGCACACACAGAGCGAGAGAGACACACACAGAACGAGAGAGACACACACAGCGAGAGAGACACACATAGAGTGAGAGAGACACACACAAAGCGAGAGAGACACACACATACAGCGAGAGACACACACAAACAGCGAGAGAGGCACACACAGAGCAAGAGATACACACACAGAGCGAGAGAGGCATACACAAAGCGAGAGAGACACACACAGAGCGAGAGAGACACACACATACAGCGAGAGAGACACACACATACAGCGAGAGAGACACACACAGAGCGAGAGAGACACACACATATAGCGAGAGAGACACACACATACAGCGAGAGAGACACACACACACAGAGCGAGAGAGGCACACACAGAGCGAGAGAGGCACACACAGAGCCAGAGAGGCACACACAAAGCGAGAGAGACACACATTTCCAGCGAGGGAGGCACACACAGAGCGAGAGAGGCACACACAAAGCGAGAGAGACACACACAGAGCGAGAGAGACGCACACAGAGCGAGAGAGACACACACAAAGCGAGAGACAGACACACACATACAGCGAGAGAGGCACACATACAGCGAGAGAGACACACACATACAGCGAGGGAGTCACACACATTCAGTGAGAGAGACACACACATACAGCGAGAGAGGCACACAGATCAAGAGACACACACATACAGCGAGAGAGACACACACAGAGCGAAAGAGACACACACACATACAGCGAGAGAGGCACACACAGAGCGAGAGAGGCACACACAGAGCGACAGAGGCTACACACAAAGCGAGAGAGACACACACATACAGCGAGGAAGGCACACACAAAGCGAGAGAGACACACACAGAGCGAGAGAGACGCACACAGAGCGAGAGAGACACACACAAAGCGAGAGAGACACACACATACAGCGAGAGAGGCACACATACAGCGAGAGAGACACACACATACAGCGAGGGAGTCACACACATTCAGTGAGAGAGACACACACATACAGCGAGAGAGGCACACATACGAGAGAGACACACACAGAGCGAGAGAGGCACACATACAGCGAGAGAGACACACACATACAGCGAGAGAGGCGCACACAGAGCGAGAGAGACACACACATATAGCAAGAAAGACACACACATACAGCGAGAGATACACACACACACAGCGAGAGAGGCACACACAGAGCGAGAGAGACACACATACAGCGAGAGGCACACAGAGTGAGAAAGACACACAAATACAGCGAGAGAGACACACACATACAGTGAAAGAGGCACACACACAGCGAGAGAGACACACACAGAGCGAGAGAGACACACACAAAGCGAGAGAGACACACACATACAGCAAGAGAGACACACACAAACAGCGAGAGAGGCACACACAGAGCAAGAGATACACACACAGAGCGAGAGAGGCATACACAAAGCAAGAGAGACACACACAGAGCGAGAGAGACACACACATACAGCGAGAGAGAAACACACATACAGCGAGAGAGACACACACAGAGCGAGAGAGACACACATACAGCGAGAAAGACACACACATACAGCGAGAGAGGCACACACAGAGCGAGAGAGGCACACACAAAGCGAGAGAGACACACACATACAGCGAGGGAGGCACACACATACAGCGAGAGAGACACACACAGAGCGTGAGAGACGCACACAGAGCGAGAGAGACACACACATACAGCGAGAGAGGCACACATACAGTGAGAGAGACACACACATACAGCGAGGGAGTCACACACATTCAGTGAGAGAGACACACATATACAGCGAGAGAGGCACACACAGAGCAAGAGACACACACACAGAGCGAGAGAGGCACACACAAAGCGATAGAGACACACACAGAGCGAGAGAGACACACACATACAGCGAGGGAGGCACACACAGAGTGAGAGAGGCACACATACAGCGAGAGATACACACACAGAGCGAGAGAGACACACACAGCGAGAGAGAAACACACAGAGCGAGAGACACACACAAAGTGAGAGAGACACACACATACAGCGAGAGAGACACATACATACAGCGAGAGAGACACACACAGAGCGAGAGAGGCACACATAGAGCGAGAGAGACACACACATACAGTGAGAGAGACACACACATACAGCAAGAGAGAGGCACACACAGAGCGAGAGAGACACACACATACAGCGAGAGAGACACACACATACAGCGAGAGAGACACACACAGAGCGAGAGAGACACACACATACAGCGAGACAGACACACACATACAGTGAAAGAGGCACACACATACAGCGAGAGAGGTACACACAGAGCGAGAGAGACACACACACAGCGAGAGGCACACATAGAGCGAGAGAGACACACAATTACAGCGAGAGAGGCACACATACAACGAGAGAGACACAAACAGAGCGAGAGAGGCACACATATAACGAGAGAGACACACACATACAGCGAGAGAGGCACGCACAGAGCGAGAGAGACACACACATACAGCGAGAGAGACATACACATACAGCGAGAGAGACACACACATACAGCGAGAGAGGCACACACAGAGCGAGAGAGGCACACACAGAGCGAGAGAGACACACACATGCAGCGAGAGAGATACACACATACAGCGAGAGAGACACACACAGAGCGAGAGAGACACACACATACAGCGAGAGAGACACACACATACAGCGAGAGAGACGCACACAGAGCGAGAGAGACACACACATACAGCGAGAGAGACAAACACATACAGCGAGAGAGACACACACATACAGCGAGAGAGGCACACACAGCGCGAGAGAGACACACACATAGAGCGAGAGAGAAACACACATACAGCGAGTGAGGCACACACAGAGCGAGAGAGGCACACAGTGAGCGAGAGAGACACACACATATAGCGAGAGAGAAACACACATACAGCGAGAGAGACACACACATACAGCGAGAGAGACACACACAGAGCGAGAGAGACACACACATACAGCGAGAAAGACACACACATACAGCGAGAGACACACACACAGAGCGAGAGAGGCACACACAAAGCGAGAGAGACACACACAGAGTGAGAGAGACACACACATACAGCGAGAGAGACACACACATACAGCGAGAGAGGCACACACAGCGAGAGAGACACACACAGAGCGAGAGAGACACACAAAGCGAGAGAGACACACACACACAGCGAGAGAGACACACACATACAGCGAGAGAGGCACACACAGAGCGAGAGACGCACACAGAGCGAGAGAGACACACACAAAGCGAGAGAGACACACACATACAGCGAGAGAGGCACACATACAGCGAGAGAGACACACACATACAGCGAGGGAGTCACACACATTCAGTGAGAGAGATACACACATACAGCGAGAGAGGCACACATACAACGAGACACACACAGAGCGAGAGAGGCACACATACAGCGAGAGAGACACACACATACAGCGAGAGAGGCGCACACAGAGCGAGAGAGGCGCACACAGAGCGAGAGAGACACACACATATAGCAAGAGAGACACACACATGCAGCGAGAGAGACACACACATACAGTGAGAGAGGCACACACAGAGCAACAGCGGCACACACAGTGTGAGAGAGACACACACATACAGCGAGAGAGGCACAAACAGAGCGAGAGAGGCACACACAAAGCGAGAGAGACACACATATACAGCGAGGGAGGCACACACAGAGCGAGAGAGGCACACACAAAGCGAGAGAGACACACACAGAGCGAGAGAGACGCACACAGAGCGAGAGAGACACACACAAAGCGAGAGACAGACACACACATACAGCGAGAGAGGCACACATACAGCGAGAGAGACACACACATACAGCGAGGGAGTCACACACATTCAGTGAGAGAGACACACACATACAGCGAGAGAGGCACACAGATCAAGAGACACACACATACAGCGAGAGAGGCACACACAGAGCGAAAGAGACACACACACATACAGCGAGAGAGGCACACACAGAGCGAAAGAGACACACACACATACAGCGAGGGAGGCACACACAAAGCGAGAGAGACACACACAGAGCGAGAGAGACGCACACAGAGCGAGAGAGACACACACAAAGCGAGAGAGACACACACATACAGCGAGAGAGGCACACATACAGCGAGAGAGACACACACATACAGCGAGAGAGGCACACATACAACGAGAGAGACACACACAGAGCGAGAGAGGCACACATACAGCGAGAGAGACACACACATACAGCGAGAGAGGCGCACACAGAGCGAGAGAGACACACACATATAGCAAGAGAGACACACACATACAGCGAGAGATACACACACACACAGCGAGAGAGGCACACACAGAGCGAGAGAGACACACATACAGCGAGAGGCACACAGAGTGAGAAAGACACACAAATACAGCGAGAGAGACACACACATACAGTGAAAGAGGCACACACACAGCGAGAGAGACACACACAGAGCGAGAGAGACACACACATACAGCGAGAGAGACACACACATACAGCGAGAGAGACACACACAGAGCGAGAGAGACACACACATATAGCGAGAGAGACACACACATACAGCGAGTGAGACACACACATACAGCGAGAGAGGCACACTCAGAGCGAGAGAGGCACACACAGAGCGAGAGAGACACACATATACAGCGAGGGAGGCACACACAGAGCGAGAGAGGCACACACAAAGTGAGAGAGACACACACAGAGCGAGAGAGACGCACACAGAGCGAGAGAGACACACACTAAGCGAGAGACAGACACACACATACAGCGAGAGAGGCACACATACAGCGAGAGAGACACACACATACAGCGAGGGAGTCACACACATTCAGTGAGAGAGACACACACATACAGCGAGAGAGGCACGCAGATCAAGAGACACACACACAGAGCGAGAGAGGCACACACAGAGCGAAAGAGACACACACATACAGCGAGAGAGGCACACACAGAGCGAGAGAGGCACACACAGAGCGACAGAGGCACACACAAAGCGAGAGAG
This sequence comes from Pristiophorus japonicus, assembly GCF_044704955.1. NCBI lineage: Eukaryota > Metazoa > Chordata > Chondrichthyes > Pristiophoridae > Pristiophorus > Pristiophorus japonicus. The sequence goes on from NC_091996.1 coordinate 49,122,155, forward strand.
ACACACACATACAGCGAGGGAGGCACACACAAAGCGAGAGAGACACACACAGAGCGAGAGAGACGCACACAGAGCGAGAGAGACACACACAAAGCGAGAGAGACACACACATACAGCGAGAGAGGCACACATACAGCGAGAGAGACACACACATACAGCGAGGGAGTCACACACATTCAGTGAGAGAGACACACACATACAGCGAGAGAGGCACACATACAACGAGAGAGACACACACAGAGCGAGAGAGGCACACATACAGCGAGAGAGACACACACATACAGCGAGAGAGGCACACACAGAGCGAGAGAGACACACACATACAGCGAGAGAGACACACACATACAGCGAGAGAGACACGCACAGAGCGAGAGAGACACACACATACAGCGAGAGAGACACACACATACAGCGAGAGAGGCACACACAGCGAGAGAGACACACACAGAGCGAGAGAGGCACACACAAAGCGAGAGAGGCACACACAAAGCGAGAGAGACACACACATACAGCGAGGGAGGCACACACATACAGCGAGAGAGACACACACAGAGCGAGAGAGACACACACATACAGCGAGAGAGACACACACAGAGCGAGAGAGACACACACAGAGCAAGAGAGGCACACACAGAGTGAGAGAGACACACACAGACAGCGAGAGAGACACACACATACAGCGAGAGAGGCACACACAGAGCGAGAGAGACACACACATACAGCGAGAGAGACACACACATACAGCGAGAGAGACACGCACAGAGCGAGAGAGACACACACATACAGCGAGAGAGACACACACATACAGCGAGAGAGGCACACACAGCGAGAGAGACACACACAGAGCGAGAGAGGCACACACAAAGCGAGAGAGACACACACATACAGCGAGGGAGGCACACACATACAGCGAGAGAGACACACACAGAGCGTGAGAGACGCACACAGAGCGAGAGAGACACACACATACAGCGAGAGAGGCACACACATACAGCGAGAGAGACACACATACAGCGAGAGAGGCACACATACATTGAGAGAGACACACACATACAGCGAGGGAGTCACACACATTCAGTGAGAGAGACACACATATACAGCGAGAGAGGCACACACAGAGCAAGAGACACACACACAGAGCGAGAGAGGCACACACAAAGCGATAGAGACACACATAGAGCGAGAGAGACACACACATACAGCGAGGGAGGCACACACAGAGTGAGAGAGGCACACATACAGCGAGAGATACACACACAGAGCGAGAGAGACACACACAGCGAGAGAGAAACACACAGAGCGAGAGACACACACAAAGTGAGAGAGACACACACATACAGCGAGAGAGACACATACATACAGCGAGAGAGACACACACAGAGCGAGAGAGACACACACATACAGCGAGAGAGACATACACATACAGCGAGAGAGACACACACATACAGCGAGAGAGTCACACACAGAGCGAGAGAGGCACACACAGAGCGAGAGAGACACACACATGCAGCGAGAGAGATACACACATACAGCGAGAGAGACACACACAGAGCGAGAGAGACACACACATACAGCGAGAGAGACACACACATACAGCAAGAGAGACACACACAGAGCGAGAGAGACACACACATACAGCGAGAGAGACAAACACATACAGCGAGAGAGACACACACATACAGCGAGAGAGGCACACACAGCGCGAGAGAGACACACACATAGAGCGAGCGAGAAACACACATACAGCGAGTGAGGCACACACAGAGCGAGAGAGGCACACACATATAGCGAGAGAGAAACACACATACAGCGAGAGAGACACACACATACAGCGAGCGAGACACACACAGAGCGAGAGAGACACACACATACAGCGAGAAAGCCACACACATACAGAGAGAGAGATAAACACAGAGCGGGAGCGACACACACATACAGCGAGAGAGACACACACAGAGCGAGAGAGTCACACACGTACAGCGAGAGAGACACACACATACAGCGAGAGACACACACACAGAGCGAGAGAGACACACACAAAGCGAGAGAGACACACACAGAGTGAGAGAGACACACACATACAGCGAGAGAGACACACACATACAGCGAGAGAGGCACACACAGCGAGAGAGACACACACATAGCGAGAGAGACACACAAAGCGAGAGAGACACACACACACAGCGAGAGAGACACACACATACAGCGAGAGAGACACACACAGAGCGAGAGAAACACACACATACAGCGAGAGAGGCACACACAAAGAGAGAGAGACACACACAGAGCGAGAGAGACACACGCATTCAGCGAGCGAGGCACACACAGAGTGAGAGAGGCACACATACAGCAAGAGAGACACACACAGAGCGAGAGAGACACACTCAGCGAGAGAGACACACACAGAGTGAGAGAGACACACACAAAGCGAGAGGGACACACACATACAGCGAGAGACACACACAAACAGTGAGAGCGGCACACACAGAGCAAGAGACACACACACAGAACGAGAGAGGCACACACAAAGCGAGAGAGATACTCACAGAGCGAGAGGTCCACACACAGAGCGAGAGAGACACACACATACAGCGAGAGAGGCACACACATACAGCGAGAGAGGCACACACAGCTAGAGGTACACACACAGAGCGATAGAGACACACACACACAGCGAGAGAGACAAACACATACAGTGAGATAGACACACACACACATTGAAAGAGGCACACACATACAGCGAGAGAGGTACACACAGAGCGAGAGAGACACACGTACAGCGAGAGGCACACAGAGTGAGAGAGACACACAAATACAGCGAGAGCGACACACACATACAGTGAAAGAGGCACACACAGAGCGAGAGAGACACACACAGAACGAGAGAGACACACACAGCGAGAGAGACACACATAGAGTGAGAGAGACACACACAAAGCGAGAGAGACACACACATACAGCGAGAGACACACACAAACAGCGAGAGAGGCACACACAGAGCAAGAGATACACACACAGAGCGAGAGAGGCATACACAAAGCGAGAGAGACACACACAGAGCGAGAGAGACACACACATACAGCGAGAGAGACACACACATACAGCGAGAGAGACACACACAGAGCGAGAGAGACACACACATATAGCGAGAGAGACACACACATACAGCGAGAGAGACACACACACACAGAGCGAGAGAGGCACACACAGAGCGAGAGAGGCACACACAGAGCCAGAGAGGCACACACAAAGCGAGAGAGACACACATTTCCAGCGAGGGAGGCACACACAGAGCGAGAGAGGCACACACAAAGCGAGAGAGACACACACAGAGCGAGAGAGACGCACACAGAGCGAGAGAGACACACACAAAGCGAGAGACAGACACACACATACAGCGAGAGAGGCACACATACAGCGAGAGAGACACACACATACAGCGAGGGAGTCACACACATTCAGTGAGAGAGACACACACATACAGCGAGAGAGGCACACAGATCAAGAGACACACACATACAGCGAGAGAGACACACACAGAGCGAAAGAGACACACACACATACAGCGAGAGAGGCACACACAGAGCGAGAGAGGCACACACAGAGCGACAGAGGCTACACACAAAGCGAGAGAGACACACACATACAGCGAGGGAGGCACACACAAAGCGAGAGAGACACACACAGAGCGAGAGAGACGCACACAGAGCGAGAGAGACACACACAAAGCGAGAGAGACACACACATACAGCGAGAGAGGCACACATACAGCGAGAGAGACACACACATACAGCGAGGGAGTCACACACATTCAGTGAGAGAGACACACACATACAGCGAGAGAGGCACACATACGAGAGAGACACACACAGAGCGAGAGAGGCACACATACAGCGAGAGAGACACACACATACAGCGAGAGAGGCGCACACAGAGCGAGAGAGACACACACATATAGCAAGAGAGACACACACATACAGCGAGAGATACACACACACACAGCGAGAGAGGCACACACAGAGCGAGAGAGACACACATACAGCGAGAGGCACACAGAGTGAGAAAGACACACAAATACAGCGAGAGAGACACACACATACAGTGAAAGAGGCACACACACAGCGAGAGAGACACACACAGAGCGAGAGAGACACACACAAAGCGAGAGAGACACACACATACAGCAAGAGAGACACACACAAACAGCGAGAGAGGCACACACAGAGCAAGAGATACACACACAGAGCGAGAGAGGCATACACAAAGCAAGAGAGACACACACAGAGCGAGAGAGACACACACATACAGCGAGAGAGAAACACACATACAGCGAGAGAGACACACACAGAGCGAGAGAGACACACATACAGCGAGAGAGACACACACATACAGCGAGAGAGGCACACACAGAGCGAGAGAGGCACACACAAAGCGAGAGAGACACACACATACAGCGAGGGAGGCACACACATACAGCGAGAGAGACACACACAGAGCGTGAGAGACGCACACAGAGCGAGAGAGACACACACATACAGCGAGAGAGGCACACATACAGTGAGAGAGACACACACATACAGCGAGGGAGTCACACACATTCAGTGAGAGAGACACACATATACAGCGAGAGAGGCACACACAGAGCAAGAGACACACACACAGAGCGAGAGAGGCACACACAAAGCGATAGAGACACACACAGAGCGAGAGAGACACACACATACAGCGAGGGAGGCACACACAGAGTGAGAGAGGCACACATACAGCGAGAGATACACACACAGAGCGAGAGAGACACACACAGCGAGAGAGAAACACACAGAGCGAGAGACACACACAAAGTGAGAGAGACACACACATACAGCGAGAGAGACACATACATACAGCGAGAGAGACACACACAGAGCGAGAGAGGCACACATAGAGCGAGAGAGACACACACATACAGTGAGAGAGACACACACATACAGCAAGAGAGAGGCACACACAGAGCGAGAGAGACACACACATACAGCGAGAGAGACACACACATACAGCGAGAGAGACACACACATACAGCGAGAGAGACACACACAGAGCGAGAGAGACACACACATACAGCGAGACAGACACACACATACAGTGAAAGAGGCACACACATACAGCGAGAGAGGTACACACAGAGCGAGAGAGACACACACACAGCGAGAGGCACACATAGAGCGAGAGAGACACACAATTACAGCGAGAGAGGCACACATACAACGAGAGAGACACAAACAGAGCGAGAGAGGCACACATATAACGAGAGAGACACACACATACAGCGAGAGAGGCACGCACAGAGCGAGAGAGACACACACATACAGCGAGAGAGACATACACATACAGCGAGAGAGACACACACATACAGCGAGAGAGGCACACACAGAGCGAGAGAGGCACACACAGAGCGAGAGAGACACACACATGCAGCGAGAGAGATACACACATACAGCGAGAGAGACACACACAGAGCGAGAGAGACACACACATACAGCGAGAGAGACACACACATACAGCGAGAGAGACGCACACAGAGCGAGAGAGACACACACATACAGCGAGAGAGACAAACACATACAGCGAGAGAGACACACACATACAGCGAGAGAGGCACACACAGCGCGAGAGAGACACACACATAGAGCGAGAGAGAAACACACATACAGCGAGTGAGGCACACACAGAGCGAGAGAGGCACACAGTGAGCGAGAGAGACACACACATATAGCGAGAGAGAAACACACATACAGCGAGAGAGACACACACATACAGCGAGAGAGACACACACAGAGCGAGAGAGACACACACATACAGCGAGAAAGACACACACATACAGCGAGAGACACACACACAGAGCGAGAGAGGCACACACAAAGCGAGAGAGACACACACAGAGTGAGAGAGACACACACATACAGCGAGAGAGACACACACATACAGCGAGAGAGGCACACACAGCGAGAGAGACACACACAGAGCGAGAGAGACACACAAAGCGAGAGAGACACACACACACAGCGAGAGAGACACACACATACAGCGAGAGAGGCACACACAGAGCGAGAGACGCACACAGAGCGAGAGAGACACACACAAAGCGAGAGAGACACACACATACAGCGAGAGAGGCACACATACAGCGAGAGAGACACACACATACAGCGAGGGAGTCACACACATTCAGTGAGAGAGATACACACATACAGCGAGAGAGGCACACATACAACGAGACACACACAGAGCGAGAGAGGCACACATACAGCGAGAGAGACACACACATACAGCGAGAGAGGCGCACACAGAGCGAGAGAGGCGCACACAGAGCGAGAGAGACACACACATATAGCAAGAGAGACACACACATGCAGCGAGAGAGACACACACATACAGTGAGAGAGGCACACACAGAGCAACAGCGGCACACACAGTGTGAGAGAGACACACACATACAGCGAGAGAGGCACAAACAGAGCGAGAGAGGCACACACAAAGCGAGAGAGACACACATATACAGCGAGGGAGGCACACACAGAGCGAGAGAGGCACACACAAAGCGAGAGAGACACACACAGAGCGAGAGAGACGCACACAGAGCGAGAGAGACACACACAAAGCGAGAGACAGACACACACATACAGCGAGAGAGGCACACATACAGCGAGAGAGACACACACATACAGCGAGGGAGTCACACACATTCAGTGAGAGAGACACACACATACAGCGAGAGAGGCACACAGATCAAGAGACACACACATACAGCGAGAGAGGCACACACAGAGCGAAAGAGACACACACACATACAGCGAGAGAGGCACACACAGAGCGAAAGAGACACACACACATACAGCGAGGGAGGCACACACAAAGCGAGAGAGACACACACAGAGCGAGAGAGACGCACACAGAGCGAGAGAGACACACACAAAGCGAGAGAGACACACACATACAGCGAGAGAGGCACACATACAGCGAGAGAGACACACACATACAGCGAGAGAGGCACACATACAACGAGAGAGACACACACAGAGCGAGAGAGGCACACATACAGCGAGAGAGACACACACATACAGCGAGAGAGGCGCACACAGAGCGAGAGAGACACACACATATAGCAAGAGAGACACACACATACAGCGAGAGATACACACACACACAGCGAGAGAGGCACACACAGAGCGAGAGAGACACACATACAGCGAGAGGCACACAGAGTGAGAAAGACACACAAATACAGCGAGAGAGACACACACATACAGTGAAAGAGGCACACACACAGCGAGAGAGACACACACAGAGCGAGAGAGACACACACAAAGCGAGAGAGACACACACATACAGCAAGAGAGACACACACAAACAGCGAGAGAGGCACACACAGAGCAAGAGATACACACACAGAGCGAGAGAGGCATACACAAAGCAAGAGAGACACACACAGAGCGAGAGAGACACACACATACAGCGAGAGAGACACACACATACAGCGAGAGAGACACACACAGAGCGAGAGAGACACACATACAGCGAGAGAGACACACACATACAGCGAGAGAGGCACACACAGAGCGAGAGAGGCACACACAGAGCGAGAGAGGCACACACAAAGCGAGAGAGACACACACATACAGCGAGGGAGGCACACACATACAGCGAGAGAGACACACACAGAGCGTGAGAGACGCACACAGAGCGAGAGAGACACACACATACAGCGAGAGAGGCACACATACAGTGAGAGAGACACACACATACAGCGAGGGAGTCACACACATTCAGTGAGAGAGACACACATATACAGCGAGAGAGGCACACACAGAGCAAGAGACACACACACAGAGCGAGAGAGGCACACACAAAGCGATAGAGACACACACAGAGCGAGAGAGACACACACATACAGCAAGAGAGACACACACAAACAGCGAGAGAGGCACACACAGAGCAAGAGATACACACACAGAGCGAGAGAGGCATACACAAAGCAAGAGAGACACACACAGAGCGAGAGAGACACACATACAGCGAGAGAGACACACACATACAGCGAGAGAGGCACACACAGAGCGAGAGAGGCACACACAGAGCGAGAGAGGCACACACAAAGCGAGAGAGACACACACATACAGCGAGGGAGGCACACACATACAGCGAGAGAGACACACACAGAGCGTGAGAGACGCACACAGAGCGAGAGAGACACACACATACAGCGAGAGAGGCACACATACAGTGAGAGAGACACACACATACAGCGAGGGAGTCACACACATTCAGTGAGAGAGACACACACAGAGCGAGAGAGACACACACATGCAGCGAGAGAGATACACACATACAGCGAGAGAGACACACACAGAGCGAGAGAGACACACACAAACAGCGAGAGAGACACACACATACAGCGAGAGAGACGCACACAGAGCGAGAGAGACACACACATACAGCGAGAGAGGCACACACAGAGCAAGAGACACACACACAGAGCGAGAGAGGCACACACAAAGCGATAGAGACACACACAGAGCGAGAGAGACACACACATACAGCGAGGGAGACACATACATACAGCGAGAGAGACACACACAGAGCGAGAGAGGCACACATAGAGCGAGAGAGACACACACATACAGTGAGAGAGACACACACATACAGCAAGAGAGAGGCACACACAGAGCGAGAGAGACACACACATACAGCGAGAGAGACACACACATACAGCGAGAGAGACACACACATACAGAGAGAGAGACACACACAGAGCGAGAGAGACACACACATACAGCGAGACAGACACACACATACAGTGAAAGAGGCACACACATACAGCGAGAGAGGCACGCACAGAGCGAGAGAGACACACACATACAGCGAGAGAGACATACACATACAGCGAGAGAGACACACACATACAGCGAGAGAGGCACACACAGAGCGAGAGAGGCACACACAGAGCGAGAGAGACACACACATGCAGCGAGAGAGATACACACATACAGCGAGAGAGACACACACAGAGCGAGAGAGACACACACAAACAGCGAGAGAGACACACACATACAGCGAGAGAGACGCACACAGAGCGAGAGAGACACACACATACAGCGAGAGAGACAAACACATACAGCGAGAGAGACACACACATACAGCGAGAGAGGCACACACAGCACGAGAGAGACACACACATAGAGCGAGAGAGAAACACACATACAGTGAGTGAGGCACACACAGAGCGAGAGAGGCACACAGTGAGCGAGAGAGACACACACATATAGCGAGAGAGAAACACACATACAGCGAGAGAGACACACACATACAGCGAGAGAGACACACACAGAGCGAGAGAGACACACACATACAGCGAGAAAGACACACACATACAGCGAGAGACACACACACAGAGCGAGAGAGGCACACACAAAGCGAGAGAGACACACACAGAGTGAGAGAGACACACACATACAGCGAGAGAGACACACACATACAGCGAGAGAGGCACACACAGCGAGAGAGACTAACACAGAGCGAGAGAGACACACAAAGCGAGAGAGACACACACACACAGCGAGAGAGACACACACATACAGCGAGAGAGGCACACACAGAGCGAGAGAGACGCACACAGAGCGAGAGAGACACACACAAAGCGAGAGAGACACACACATACAGCGAGAGAGGCACACATACAGCGAGAGAGACACACACATACAGCGAGGGAGTCACACACATTCAGTGAGAGAGATACACACATACAGCGAGTGAGGCACACATACAACGAGACACACACAGAGCGAGAGAGGCACACATACAGCGAGAGAGACACACACATACAGCGAGAGAGGCGCACACAGAGCGAGAGAGACACACACATATAGCAAGAGAGACACACACATGCAGCGAGAGAGACACACACATACAGCGAGAGAGGCACACACAGAGCAACAGAGGCACACACAGTGTGAGAGAGACACACACATACAGCGAGAGAGGCACACACAGAGCGAGAGAGGCACACACAAAGCGAGAGAGACACACATATACAGCGAGGGAGGCACACACAGAGCGAGAGAGGCACACACAAAGCGAGAGAGACACACACAGAGCGAGAGAGACGCACACAGAGCGAGAGAGACACACACAAAGCGAGAGACAGACACACACATACAGCGAGAGAGGCACACATACAGCGAGAGAGACACACACATACAGCGAGGGAGTCACACACATTCAGTGAGAGAGACACACACATACAGCGAGAGAGGCACACAGATCAAGAGACACACACATACAGCGAGAGAGGCACACACAGAGCGAAAGAGACACACACACATACAGCGAGAGAGGCACACACAGAGCGAGAGAGGCACACACAGAGCGACAGAGGCTACACACAAAGCGAGAGAGACACACACATACAGCGAGGGAGGCACACACAAAGCGAGAGAGACACACACAGAGCGAGAGAGACGCACACAGAGCGAGAGAGACACACACAAAGCGAGAGAGACACACACATACAGCGAGAGAGGCACACATACAGCGAGAGAGACACACACATACAGCGAGGGAGTCACACACATTCAGTGAGAGAGACACACACATACAGCGAGAGAGGCACACATACAACGAGAGAGACACACACAGAGCGAGAGAGGCACACATACAGCGAGAGAGACACACACATACAGCGAGAGAGGCGCACACAGAGCGAGAGAGACACACACATATAGCAAGAGAGACACACACATACAGCGAGAGATACACACACACACAGCGAGAGAGGCACACACAGAGCGAGAGAGACACACATACAGCGAGAGGCACACAGAGTGAGAAAGACACACAAATACAGCGAGAGAGACACACACATACAGTGAAAGAGGCACACACACAGCGAGAGAGACACACACAGAGCGAGAGAGACACACACAAAGCGAGAGAGACACACACATACAGCAAGAGAGACACACACAAACAGCGAGAGAGGCACACACAGAGCAAGAGATACACACACAGAGCGAGAGAGGCATACACAAAGCAAGAGAGACACACACAGAGCGAGAGAGACACACACATACAGCGAGAGAGACACACACATACAGCGAGAGAGACACACACAGAGCGAGAGAGACACACATACAGCGAGAGAGGCACACACAGAGCGAGAGAGGCACACACAGAGCGAGAGAGGCACACACAAAGCGAGAGAGACACACACATACAGCGAGGGAGGCACACACATACAGCGAGAGAGACACACACAGAGCGTGAGAGACGCACACAGAGCGAGAGAGACACACACATACAGCGAGAGAGGCACACATACAGTGAGAGAGACACACACATACAGCGAGGGAGTCACACACATTCAGTGAGAGAGACACACATATACAGCGATAGAGACACACACACAGCGAGAGAGAAACACACAGAGCGAGAGACACACACAAAGTGAGAGAGACACACACATACAGCGAGAGAGACACATACATACAGCGAGAGAGACACACACAGAGCGAGAGAGGCACACATAGAGCGAGAGAGACACACACATACAGTGAGAGAGACACACACATACAGCAAGAGAGAGGCACACACAGAGCGAGAGAGACACACACATACAGCGAGAGAGACACACACATACAGCGAGAGAGACACACACATACAGCGAGAGAGACACACACAGAGCGAGAGAGACACACACATACAGCGAGACAGACACACACATACAGTGAAAGAGGCACACACATACAGCGAGAGAGGTACACACAGAGCGAGAGAGACACACACACAGCGAGAGGCACACATAGAGCGAGAGAGACACACAATTACAGCGAGAGAGGCACACATACAACGAGAGAGACACAAACAGAGCGAGAGAGGCACACATATAACGAGAGAGACACACACATACAGCGAGAGAGGCACGCACAGAGCGAGAGAGACACACACATACAGCGAGAGAGACATACACATACAGCGAGAGAGACACACACATACAGCGAGAGAGGCACACACAGAGCGAGAGAGGCACACACAGAGCGAGAGAGACACACACATGCAGCGAGAGAGATACACACATACAGCGAGAGAGACACACACAGAGCGAGAGAGACACACACATACAGCGAGAGAGACACACACATACAGCGAGAGAGACGCACACAGAGCGAGAGAGACACACACATACAGCGAGAGAGACAAACACATACAGCGAGAGAGCTACACACACATACAGCGAGAGAGGCACACACAGCGCGAGAGAGACACACACATAGAGCGAGAGAGAAACACACATACAGCGAGTGAGGCACACACATAGAGCGAGAGAGGCACACAGTGAGCGAGAGAGACACACACATATAGCGAGAGAGAAACACACATACAGCGAGAGAGACACACACATACAGCGAGAGAGACACACACAGAGCGAGAGAGACACACACATACAGCGAGAAAGACACACACATACAGCGAGAGACACACACACAGAGCGAGAGAGGCACACACAAAGCGAGAGAGACACACACAGAGTGAGAGAGACACACACATACAGCGAGAGAGACACACACATACAGCGAGAGAGGCACACACAGCGAGAGAGACACACACAGAGCGAGAGAGACACACAAAGCGAGAGAGACACACACACACAGCGAGAGAGACACACACATACAGCGAGAGAGGCACACACAGAGCGAGAGAGATGCACACAGAGCGAGAGAGACACACACAAAGCGAGAGAGACACACACATAAAGCGAGAGAGGCTCACATACAGCGAGAGAGACACACACATACAGCGAGGGAGTCACACACATTCAGTGAGAGAGATACACACATACAGCGAGAGAGGCACACATACAACGAGACACACACAGAGCGAGAGAGGCACACATACAGCGAGAGAGACACACACATACAGCGAGAGAGGCGCACACAGAGCGAGAGAGACACACACATATAGCAAGAGAGACACACACATGCAGCGAGAGAGACACACACATACAGCGAGAGAGCACACACAGAGCAACAGAGGCACACACAGTGTGAGAGAGACACACACATACAGCGAGAGAGACACACACATACAGCGAGAGAGGCACACACAGAGCGAGAGAGACACACACATACAGCGAGAGAGACACACACATACAGCGAGAGAGACACGCACAGAGCGAGAGAGACACACACATACAGCGAGAGAGACACACACATACAGCGAGAGACACACACACAGAGCGAGAGAGGCACACACAAAGTGAGAGAGACACACACAGAGTGAGAGAGATACACACATACAGCGAGAGAGACACACGCATACAGCGAGAGAGGCACACACAGCGAGAGAGACACACACAGAGCGAGAGAGGCACACACAAAGCGAGAGAGACACACACATACAGCGAGGGAGGCACACACATACAGCGAGAGAGGCACACACAGAGCAAGAGAGGCACACACAGAGTGAGAGAGACACACACAGACAGCGAGAGAGACACACACATACAGCGAGAGAGGCACACACAGAGCGAGAGAGACACACACATACAGCGAGAGAGACACACACATATAGCGAGAGAGACACGCACAGAGCGAGAGAGACACACACATACAGCGAGAGAGACACACACATACAGCGAGAGACACACACACAGAGCGAGAGAGGCACTCACAAAGTGAGAGAGACACACACAGAGTGAGAGTGACACACACATACAGCGAGAGAGACACACGCATACAGCGAGAGAGGCACACACAGCGAGAGAGACACACACAGAGCGAGAGAGACACACACAATGCGAGAGAGGCACACACAAAGCGAGAGAGACACACACATACAGCGAGAGAGACACACACATACAGCGAGAGAGGCACACACAGAGCGAGAGAGGCACACACAGAGCGAGAGAGGCACACACAAAGCGAGAGAGACACACACATACAGCGAGGGAGGCACACACATACAGTGAGAGAGACACACACAGAGCGTGAGAGACGCACACAGAGCGAGAGAGACACACACATACAGCGAGAGAGGCACACATACAGTGAGAGAGACACACACATACAGCGAGGGAGTCACACACATTCAGTGAGAGAGACACACATATACAGCGAGAGAGGCACACACAGATCAAGAGACACACACACAGAGCGAGAGAGGCACACACAAAGCGATAGAGACACACACAGAGCGAGAGAGACACCCACATACAGCGAGGGAGGCACACACAGAGTGAGAGAGGCACACATACAGCGAGAGATACACACACAGAGCGAGAGAGACACACACAGCGAGAGAGAAACACACAGACCGAGAGACACACACAAAGTGAGAGAGACACACACATACAGCGAGAGAGACACATACATACAGCGAGAGATACACACACAGAGCGAGAGAGACACACACATACAGCGAGAGAGACACACACATACAGTGAAAGAGGCACACACATACAGCGAGAGAGGCACACACAGAGCGAGAGAGGCACACATAGAGCGAGAGAGACACACACATACAGCAAGAGAGAGGCACACAGAGCGAGAGAGACACACACACACAGCGAGAGAGACACACACATACAGCGAGAGAGACACACACAGAGCGAGAGAGACACGCACATACAGCGAGACAGACACACACATACAGTGAAAGAGGCACACACATACAGCGAGAGAGGTACACACAGAGCGAGAGAGATACACACACAGCGAGAGGCACACATAGAGTGAGAGAGACACACAATTACAGCGAGAGAGGCACACATACAACGAGAGAGACACAAACAGAGCGAGAGAGGCACACATACAGCGAGAGAGACACACACATACAGCGAGAGAGGCACGCACAGAGCGAGAGAGACACACACATACAGCGAGAGAGACATACACAGAGCGAGAGAGGCACACACAGAGCGAGAGAGACACACACATGCAGCGAGAGAGATACACACATACAGCGAGAGAGACACACACAGAGCGAGAGAGACACACTCATACAGCGAGAGAGACACATACATACAGCGAGAGAGACGCACACAGAGAGAGAGAGACACACACATACAGCGAGAGAGACAAACACATACAGCGAGAGAGACACACACATACAGCGAGAGAGGCACACACAGCGCGAGAGAGACACACACATAGAGCGAGAGAGAAACACACATACAGCGAGTGAGGCACACACAGAGCGAGAGAGGCACACAGTGAGCGAGAGAGACACACACATATAGCGAGAGAGAAACACACATACAGCGAGAGAGACACACACATACAGCGAGAGAGACACACACAGAGCGAGAGAGACACACACATACAGCGAGAAAGACACACACATACAGCGAGAGAGACACTCACACACACCGAGAGAGGCACACACAAAGCGAGAGAGACACACACAGAGCGAGAGAGACACACGCATTCAGCGAGCGAGGCACACACAGAGTGAGAGAGGCACACGTACAGCGAGAGTGACACACACAGAGCGAGAGAGACACACACAGAGCGAGAGAGACACACTCAGCGAGAGAGACACACACAGAGCGAGAGAGACATACACAAAGCGAGAGGGACACACACATACAGCGAGAGACACACACAAACAGTGAGAGAGGCACACACAGAGCAAGAGACACACACACAGAACGAGAGAGGCACACACAAAGCGAGAGAGACACTCACAGAGCGAGAGAGACACACACAGAGCGAGAGAGACACACACATACAGCGAACGAGGCACACACATACAGCGAGAGAGGCACACACAGAGCGAGAGAGGCACACACAGCTTGAGAGACACACACAGAGCGAGAGAGACACACACACACAGCGAGAGAGACAAACACATACAGTGAGGGAGACACACACATACATTGAAAGAGGCACACACATACAGCGAGAGAGACACACACACACACCGAGAGAGGCACACACAAAGCGAGAGAGACACACACAGAGCGAGAGAGACACACGCATTCAGCGAGCGAGGCACACACAGAGTGAGAGAGGCACACATACAGCGAGAGAGACACACACAGAGCGAGAGAGACACACACAGAGCGAGAGAGACACACTCAGCGAGAGAGACACACACAGAGCGAGAGAGACATACACAAAGCGAGAGGGACACACACATACAGCGAGAGACACACACAAACAGTGAGAGAGGCACACACAGAGCAAGAGACGCACACACAGAACGAGAGAGGCACACACAAAGCGAGAGAGACACTCACAGAGCGAGAGAGACACACACAGAGCGAGAGAGACACACACATACAGCGAACGAGGCACACACATACAGCGAGAGAGGCACACACAGAGCGAGAGAGGCACACACAGCTTGAGAGACACACACAGAGCGAGAGAGACACACACACACAGCGAGAGAGACAAACACATACAGTGAGGGAGACACACACATACATTGAAAGAGGCACACACATACAGCGAGAGAGGTACACACAGAGCGAGAGAGACACACATACAGTGAGAGGCACATAGAGTGAGAGAGACACACAAATACAGCGAGAGAGACACACACATACAGCGAGAGAGACACACACATACAGCGAGAGAGACACACACATACAGCGAGAGAGGCACACACAGAGCGAGAGAGACACACACAGAGCGAGAGAGGCACACACACAGAGCGAGCGAGACACACATACGGCGAGAGAGACACACACATACAGCGAGAGAGGCGCACACAGAGCGAGAGAGGCACACACAGCTACTGAAAAAGAAGTAACGTAAAGTTGACACAGAGGTCAAATATGGCAGTACAGCGCAAAATCTTCAGTCAAAGATACTCCCAGCTGGTCCAGGAATTGATTCAACTGGAAATTTGCATGTCGGCTATAAAACCGTTTAACATACCCATCCCTAATTACAGACTGATCAGTTTAAAATTCAAGTTCAACATGATGATGAAAGAATCTTCTAATTGGAGCTGGGTTAACAGCTGATCTGCTTCTGATAGTGCATGTTGGTTACAGACTGCAACTATCAAAGTGTCAGCCTTGGCTCACTGGCAGTCTGAAGGTCATGGATTCAAGATACATGCCAGAGATTTGAGCACCAAATCTGGGCTGACACTTCAGTGGAATATTGAGGGAGGGTTGCACTGTTCGAGGTGCTGTTTTTCACATTAGATATAATTCCCATCTGCTCTTTCAGGTGGACCTAAAAGATCCCATGGCACTTGTTGTGTATCTGTAAAGCATGCACTCCCATGTTCCACCACCAGGGCGCTCATCCCATGAAGTCCCAAGGGATCCCAGCATCCCTTGGGAGCACTGTAGATAAGCCAGCCCCGAAGGTCTGTTCCTCACTCTGGAGTGTCTTATTAAAGACTGAGGTCACTGTTACTTTAACCTTCCTGTGTGCAGCCTCATCTGTGTTAGGAATGCAATAACTGACAACAAGAATACGAATCCAACGCAAAGATGCAGCAAACTGTGGGCATCCTGGAGAAATTCTCGGAGGGTGAGGACTGGGAAGCCTATGTCGAACGGCTAGACCAACGAGCTAGACAGAGAAGGAAGCGCTGCAAAAAAGAGAGCGGTCCTCCTCACAGTGTGTGGGGCAGTGACCTACAGCCTCATGAAGAATCTTCTGGCTCTGGTGAAACCTACAGATAAGTCGTATGAGGAGCTGTGTACACTGGTTCGGGAGCATCTTAACCCAAGGGAGAGCGTGCTGATGGCGAGTTATCGGTTCTACATGTGCCAGCGATCTGAAGGTCAGGAAGTGGCGAGCTACGTCGCCGAGCTAAGGCGACTTGCAGGACAATGTGAGTTTGATGGCTACCTGGAGCAAATGCTCAGAGACTTTTTTGTACTGGGCATTGGTCACGAGACCATCCTACGAAAACTTTTGACTGTAGAGACACCGGCCCTCAGTAAGACCATTGCAATAGCACAGGCGTTTATGTCCACCAGTGATAACACCAATCAAATCTCTCAGCACACAAGTGCTAGCAATGTTCATAAATTAACTGGAACTGTGTTTGTGAGCAGAAATGTACAGAGCAGAACCCACGAGTCTGCAACTGCGAGCAGGCCTCAGGTGACCCAGATGACTCAGAGACCCCAACAAAGGATGAATGCAAGGCAATTCACACCTTGTTAGCGTTGTGGAGGCTTCCATTCAGCCTATTCATGCCACTTCAAAGGGTATGTTTGCAAGAGCTGTGGAACAATGGAGCACCTCCAACAAGCTTGCAAACGAGCTGCAAGCTCTGCAAAACCTGCTAACCACCAAGTGGCAGAGGAAGATCGGTCCATGGTGGGCCAAAGCAATTTCAAGCCTCAGAGAGAGGAGGCAGATGCTGAAGTACACGGGGTGCACACATTTTCGACGAAATGTCCACCTATAATGCTAAACGTAAAATTGAATGGCTTACCCGTAGCCATGGAACTGGACACTGGCGCTAGCCAATCCATCATGAGTAAAAAGATGTTTGAAAGACTGTGGTGCAACAAGGCACTCAGACCAGCCCTGAGCCCCATCCACACGAAACTGAGAACGTACACCAAAGAGCTTATCACTGTTCTGGGCAGCGCCTTGGTCAAGGTCACCTACGAGGGCACGATGCATGAACTGCCATTCTGGATTGTCCCGGGCGATGGCCCTAAACTGCTTGGAAGGAGCTGGCTGGGCAAAATCCACTGGAACTGGAATGACATCTGAGCGCTATCACATGTCGATGAGGCCTCAAGTACCCAGGTTCTGAACAAATTTTCTTCCCTTTTTGAGCCAGGTATTGGAAACTTTTCCGGGGCAAAGGTACGGATCCACTTGGTCCCAGAGGCACGTCCCATTCACCACAAGGCGCGAGTGGTACCTCACATGATGAGGGAGAGAGTGGAAATCGAGCTGGACAGGCTGCAACGCGAGGGCATCATCTCCCCAGTGGAATTCAGCGAGTGGGCCAGCCCGATTGTTCCAGTACTCAAAAGTGATGGCACGGTCAGGATTTGCAGCAATTATAAAGTAATTATTAATCGTTTCTCGCTACAGGACCAATACTCGTTACCTAAGGCAGATAACCTATTTACGACGCTGGCAGGAGGCAAGAAGTTCACCAAGCTCGACCTGACTTCGGCCTACATGACGCAGGAGCTGGAGGAGTCTTCAAAGGGCCTCACCTGCATCAACATGCACAAGGGACTGTTCATCTACAACAGATACCCGTTTAGAATTCGGTCAGCTGCAGCGATCTTCCAAAGAAACATGGAGAGCCTACTCAAGTCGGTACCACACACGGTGGTCTTTCAGGATGACAAATTGGTCACAGGTTGGGACACCGCCGAATACCTACAAGAACGGGGGAGGTCCTCCAGCGACTGGAAGGCGTAGGGCTGTGGCTGAAGAGGTCGAAATGCGTCTTCATGGCAACAGAAGTGGAGTTTTTGGGGAGAAAGATTTTATGCTCCAACAAGCTGCTTGTATTGTATAACCCGTGTAAAAGACTTGTGCTAGCATGTGACGCATCATCGTACGGAGTCGGGTGTGTATTACAACAAGCTAACATTGCGGGGAAGTTGCAACCTGTCGCCTATGCTTCCTAGAGCTTGTCTAAGGCCGAGAGGGCCTACAGCATGATTGAGAAAGAGGCATTAGCGTGTGTGTTCGTGGTAAAGAAAATGCATCAGTACCTGTTTGGCCTCAAATTTGAGCTGGAAGCCGATCACAAGCCCCTCACATCCCTGTTCGCTGAAAACAAGGGGATAAATACGAATGCCTCAGCCCGCATACAAAGGTGGGCACTCGCAATATCAGCGTATAACTATACTATCCGCCACAGGCCAGGCACCGAGAACTGTGCGGATGCTCTCAGTCGGCTACCATTGCCCACCACGGGGGTGGAAATGGCGTAGCCTGCAAACTGGTTGATGGTGGCGCAGCCCGCAGACTTGTTGATGGTCATGGAAGCGTTTGAAAATGATAAATCACCTTTTACGGCCCACCAGATTCGGACTTGAAAGCGATAGCCAGATCCCACGTTTGGTGGCCCGGTATCGACTCTGACTTACAGTCCTGTGTACGGCAATGTAGCGTATGTGCTCAGTTGAGCAATGTGCCCAGAGCGGCACCCTAAGTTTGTGGTCCTGGCCCTCCAGACCATGGTCGAGGATCCATGTCGACTATTCGGGCCCGTTTCTCGGTAAAATGTTCCTGGTGGTGGAGGATGCTTTTTCAAAATGGATTGAACGTGAAATAATGTCGAGAAGCACTCCCACCGCCACCATTGAAAGCCTGAGGGCCATGTTTGCCACCCACGGTCTGCCTAACATACTGGTCAGTGACAAGGGCCATGTTTCACCAGTGCCGAATTTAAAGAATTCATGATCCGCAATGGGATCAAACATGTTACCTCGGTCCCCTTTAAACCAGCCTCCAATGGACAGGCAAGATCCTCTGCTGTCCCTAGTAAAAAACTGTTTACTGCATGAGAGCTGGGCCAGCATCCCCATTGAAATGCAAGAGCCAATCAAGCCATTCCAGCGGCGAAAGGACGAGCTGTTCATTCAGGCAGACTGCCTGTTGTGGGGTAACCATTTAGTGCTACCAAAAAAGGGTAGGGAGACGTTCATCTCAGATCTCCACAGCACACATCTGGGTATAATGATGATGAAAGCGATAGCCAGATCCCACGTTTGGTGGCCCGGTATCGACTCTGACTTACAGTCCTGTGTGCGGCAATGTAGCGTATGTGCTCAGTTGAGCAACGTGCCCAGAGAGGCACCCTAAGTTTGTGGTCCTGGCCCTCCAGACCATGGTCGAGGATCCATGTCGACTATGCAGATCCGTTTCTCGGTAAAATGTTCCTGGTGGTGGAGGATGCTTTTTCAAAATGGATTGAATGTGAAATAATGTCGAGAAGCACCGCCACCGACGCCATTGAAAGCCTGAGGGCCATGTTTGCCACCCACGGTCTGCCTGACATACTGGTCAGTAGACAATGTTTCACCAGTGCCGAATTTAAAGAATTCATGATCCGCAATGGGATCAAACATGTTACCTTGGCCCCGTTTAAACCAGCCTCCAATGGACAGGCAGAGCGGGCAGTACAAACAATCAAACAGAGCCTTAAATGAGTCACAGAAGGATCACTCCAAACCCGCCTGTCCCGAGTACTGCTCAGCTGCCACACGAGATCCCACTCACTCACAGGGGTGCCCCCAGCTGAGCTACTCATGAAAAGGACACTTAAAACCAGACTCTCACTGGTTCATCCCAACCTGCATGATCAGGTAGAGAGCAGGCGGCAGCAACAAAATGTAAACGATGGTCGCACCACTATTTCACAGGAAATTGATCTGAATGACCCTGTGTATGTGCTGAACAAGGTCCCAAGTGGATCGCGGGCACGGTGATAGCTAAAGAAGGGAATAGGGTGTTTGTAGTCAAACTAGACAATGTCAAATTTGCCGAAAGCACCTGGACCAAACGAGGCTGCGGTTCACAGACTGCCCTGAACAACCCACAGCAGACACCACCTTTTTCGAGCCCACAACACACACCCAAAGGATCAACGCCACCACGCCGGACCAGGAAATCGAACCCATCATGCCCAACAGCCCAGCAAGGCCAGGCTCACCTAGCAGTCCTGCAGGGCCAACAACACGCCAGCCCAGCGAGGGCACAGCCAACACACCAGAACAGACATTTGTACCGAGGCGGTCCACCAGGGAAAGAAAGGCTCCCGACTGCCTCATCTTGTAAATAGTTTTCACTTTGACTTTGGGGGGCGGGGAGTGATGTTGTGTATCTGTAAAGCATGCACTCACATGTTCTGCCACCAGGGAGCTCATCGCCTGAAGTCCCAAGGGATCCCAGCATCCCTTGGGAGCACTGTATATAAGCCGGCCCCTAAGGCCTGTTGCTCACTCTGGAGTGTCTTAATAAAGACTGAGGTCACTGTTACTTTAACCTCCCTGTGTGCAGCCTCATCTGTGTTTGGAACACAATAGCACTATTTAAAGGAAAAGCAGGAGAGTTCTCCTGGTGTCCTAGACAACATTCCTCCATAAATCAACACCACATATGCAGATTATCTAATTATTTATCTTATCGCAGTTTGTGGTACATTGCAATGTGACAATTGGATGCTTTTGATTACTTTACAACAGTGTCTAAGGACTGGAACCTCCATTTTTGTGCTTATCGCACAAAAATGGTCGTTAATTCTGGCACGGGCATTAAAAAAGGGTTTTCAGATCGCCGGCTTCTCGCCCATTCTCAAAGCACCTCATCTCCATTTTTGAAAATGGGCATTACTGCGAGCAATATGAAATGGGCGGCAGTGATAAATTTTGCTGACCTTCTGCCGTAAAGTGTGGCCGTCCTTAGCAACGGCATGGCAGTGCTTGATTCCCGTGATTCAGGAGGTCAAGGGTCATCATGACATACGCAGAAGAGGAGACAGAAAGAGAGGGAGCTCAGAGACACTGAAAGCGTGTGTGGCTGTGGTGTGTGCTTGTCTGGCTGTTGTGGGAGGCATGAGGGAGATTCACCAGTAGCAAAAAGCTTACTAAGCACCAAGAACATAGCTGGCACTGCGATTTTGTCCAACAAATAAGATATAACATGGAAGGGATGGAGGAGGCCCTGGAGCTGGTAGACAGGAACACTGGTGACAGAGGGCTTCCAGTGGTCCCGGAGCGCTGCATTGCACCCGAAGATGCTGCACCCCCATTACCAACCACACATGAGAGCCAGCAGCAACATCTTGCTTCTGGCTCGGAGCACGTTCCCACCTCGGGACCGTCCTCTCCTGTATCCGTCCAAGCAGCATTTCGGCCGTCACCCCCCACTCCCCCCCACCCACCCCAATGAAGCATTGCCTGAGGAACTCCTCGGCCAGGCGGCTTGGAGTCAGGAGGGGAAGGGGAAGGGATAGAGGTGGGGAGAAGCAGTATGGAAGGGGGGGCGGAAGAGTTGGTTTGTACAGAAATACTGATGATTTCAGACTAATGTTCAGTTTAAATGTTTTTTATTTAACAAAACCTTGTAGCGCATTGACTCAGATAGCTGCACCGTTACACGCTGGTGATTCCTTAACATCAAAGGGTACAATTACACTTAACTTCCATCAACTTAAACTTTAACTGTCACCAAGATGATGCCTACCATTGAAGTATGACCTGCACACCCAGCAGTGTGTCAGCCTTGTAAATAACACCAACCTTCTTTCAGGCAAAGCGATCATTGATGAGCTCCTGATGTAAGGCTCTTGCAGCTATCATGCCACCACGGGCCCTTTCATGCAGTCTACAGGGGGGCGGGGGAATGGCTTCAGCGTCAGCCTGATTGTCTGGGCCGATGTCAGCGTCCGCCTCCTCATCCTCCTCTTCCTTTTTCTGGTGAGGTAGACTGTCAGGCTCATCAGGCAATTCTTGTCCTCTCCTGATAGCCAAGTTGTGCAGCATGGAGCACACCACCACAAATTGTGCTACCTGCTCAGGGTGGTATTGGAGGTCGCCTCCTGAGTGGTCCAGGCATCTAAAACACTGCTTCAGCATTCCAATGGTTTTCTCCACGATATTGCGAGTTGCTCTGTGGCTCTTGTTTTATCGCCTCTCGGCTTCAGTGTGGGTGTCACACAGGGAGGTCATCAGCCAAGTGGCGAGGCCATATCCTTTGTCACCAAGCATCCAGCATTAACCTTGTAGCTGATTGTGAAACAAGTCAGATACAGTGCTCTCACGCAGGATGTGAGCATCATGGATGTTGCCCGGAAATTGAGCATTCAATGTCAGTATAATTTGCTAGTGGTCGACAACCAGTTGGACATTCAGGGAGTGGAATTCCTTGTGGTACCTGAAAACCTCTGCATCCTGAAAAAGTGCCCGCATCGTGATGTGCGTACAGTCGATTGCTCCCTGCACCTTGGGGAAGTTTGCAATTCTGGAGAATCCTAGAGCCCTCTCACCCTGTCCCTCCCTGGTTATAGGGAAGCTGATCAAGTCCGCAAATGTCGCCAGCTGTGGCCTGAAAAGAACCTGAGGCGTAGAACGACAGTGCCGCGGTGACTTTGACCTCGACGGACAGTGCAGTACTGATGGTGCTGGCAGGCTGCACATCTGCCCTTATCAGCTGGCGTACCTCAGTGATAACCTCTTTGTGAAAGTGCAGTCTCCGAAGTCAGGTGGTGTCGGGCAAGTCGAGGTAAGAATGGACGATTATATGGGCATTATACGTCATTTCAGCGGTAAAATGTGTGTTAAGTGGACGTTAAGCATGAAACAAAAGTCGAGGTTCTAGCCTTTTGAGCTTTATTTTCGCCGCAATTGGGTGCCGTTTTTTTGGAGTCCGCTGATTTTTTTTTGAGCAATCTTGATTTTGCAACTTTCCTCAAAGTTTGTATGCCGGCGGCAACTGTCAGCGGCGGATCTTTTGGCGCAGGTCTGGTTTAAAAGTGATTTCCGCGCTGTTTTCGGCTTTTTTTGGCCATTTAAACGATTTTCACCAACAACGATTTTTTTCAGGCGCACAGTGGCCTTAAGAACCGATCAGAAAAACCCTCCGTTAACTTCAGGAAATCGGCATTGAGTCTATTTCTGAGCTTTTGGACCGAGGGAAGACGACAATTTAAAACACAGATTCATGATGATTTTTGCAGAGGGAACTCGGAAAACAACTCGGAAAGTTAATTTTTCCCACCGAATGTTAGAAGTTTAATTGTTTCCATGTTATGCGAGAAGGCAAATTGCGCCTCCATTTCACCACTCAACCTCTGCTCATGGGGCTCTAGTGGGGGTCCGAGGAGTGCCAGCTGGCCGGCCGGCGGCAGAATCGCTCCCTCAACCCGACACCAGCGCAGGAGCTCGGCGCATGGATTCCACCACCTGCCCCCCCGCCAGGCTCAGCTTGTAAAGAAGCCCGGGGGGGCGGAGGGGT
Organism: Pristiophorus japonicus; assembly: GCF_044704955.1. NCBI lineage: Eukaryota > Metazoa > Chordata > Chondrichthyes > Pristiophoridae > Pristiophorus > Pristiophorus japonicus. Next base: position 49,147,102 of record NC_091996.1, read on the forward strand.
GGCGGCGTGGAATGCAAGCGCCGAGCTCCTGTGCTTGTGTCCGGCCGAGGGAGCGATCCTGTCGGCATGCACTCCAAACTGTGCATCGGAGATGGCACAACACAGCAGCGAACATACGCATTTCGGCAAAAGCTCTTCGTGCCATAAATCACTGTGCGTCGTATCTCCACTGAGACAGAGCTTAATGTTGCGCATACACGCAGATCAGGGTGCGGTCTGTTCTACTAGGGCGTCACCCAACAAAGGTTTGTGCTTCAGTAAGTACTGTCTCACAATAACAAGAATAGCAAAATTAAAAATAAAAATTATAGGGGCAAATATTACTATGCCTCATATAGTAAGGCTGGTTTACATGCCTGCCATACAGAGGCGATGGATAATACGATGTCACCATCACAGAAACCAGGTAACTCAGGCATTAATGGAGAGGAGGCCATACCCTGATCGAGTCTGCAGGGTCAGGCACTCATACCTACACCTGAGTCAGGCAGACTGCATTCGCAGGCTGTGATTTAAAAAGGAGGTCATCACCGAGATCTGCCAACTAGTGAGGGCAGATATACAGCCACGAAGTGGCAGGAGGACTGCCCATTCCTGTGGAAGTGAAGGTCACTGTAGCACTTGCCTTCTAAGCTTCTGGCTCATTTCAAGCAGCAACTCAGGACATGTGCTGCACCTCGCAGTACGCCACACATTGCTGCATTCCACAGGTGACTGCTGCACTGTATGCCAAAAGGAACCAGTTCATCAATTTCCCTATGGCCATGCAGGCAATGCGAGACAGGGCTGTGGGGTTCTCTAGAATTGCTGGCTTCCCAAAGGTACAAGGTCGACTGCACCCACAACGCCTTGAGAGCACCTTTGGACAACTCCGAGGTTTATCGCAACAAGAAAGGGTTCCATTCCCTCCATGTGCAGCTCGTCTGTGGCGATCTGCATCGGATCATGGCGGTGGATTCCAAATACCCAGGTAGCACCCATGATGCTTTCATCTTACATGAGAGTGTTATATCTATGATGTTTCAGGAGTTGCCAGAAGGGCACAGCTGGTTGCTCGGGGACAAAGGATATGGGCTCGCCACCTGGTTTATGACCCCCCAACGCAATCCCCCCACTGAGCCAGAGCGTCGGTACAACATGTTGTACATAACGACATGGAGCATCATAGAGTGGACAATTGGCATACTGAAGCAGCATTTCTGATGCCTGGACCACACTGTCGGCTACCTGCAACACGCCTCTCACCATGTCGATCAGTTCACTGTCATGTGCTGCATGCTGCACAACTTGGCCATCATGAGAGGCCAGGCACTAGACATTGAAGATCCTCCTGAGGGGAGAAGGGAGGTGGGGGGGAGGGGGAGGTGGGGAGGGGGAAAGGAAGACAATGAGGCTAACAATGTGATTGAGGAGGAGGAGCAGCAGGAGGATGAGGAGGACTAGCAGCAGGAGAAGGAGGACAAACCAATGCCACCACCTCAACCTGCAGGACGTCGTCAGAAGAGGCGGTCTCGTGCACCTATAGCCATAGCTAGAGACTTGCATCAGCAGCTAATCCATGATCTCTTTGCTGCCTGAAGGCTAAATGGCCCAATAGTGTTGACTCTTCGCACATTTTAGTGTGAAAAAATAATGTACATGATAATGTACGTAATGTGTTGGTTTATGTTGCTTTAATTCAAAAAATATTGTGCAGGATTCTGCTTAACTTAAAAAAAAATTAGGTTTATTAAACTTTTGTGCAGTTTTACTTAATTTTAATAAAAAAATGTTGTATTGAACTATAAACTTTTCAACGAAGAAAACAACAAGTGGCAGCAACAAACAAACAAACAACAGATGAACTCGAGCTGCAGCCATCTCTCCTTCCCCTTTGTCATGTAGTTAACTGTCATTGTAACCCATGTGTAAACTGACTAGTTGTACATTGTGAGAACATTGACGACTAGGTGGTGAACTTATGGGAGACAGACCTAACCTGATCTTTCAGGTATAAAAGGGAAAGCTCCACCCACCTTGACCACTTCAGTGCTGGAATAAAAGTTGCTGGTCATAGAGTGACCTTCTCTCAAGCACGGGCCCCGTGTGCATTTGTACTTATAGTAAGGACATATCATTGGCGACGAGAAACTGGGATTTAAACCACGTGAGCATGGCCACTAGCAGCACAGATGAGAGGTATTGTGTTGGTGATGATTGGGTCGACTTTATTGAGAGACTGCAGCAAAGTTTCGTCACTAAGGAATGGCTGGGACAGGATTCGGCCGACAAACGCAGGGCTCATCTCCTGACGGTTTGTGGGTCCAGGACGTACTTCCTGATGAAGGACCTTCTAGCACCAGAGAAGCCGGCGGACAAGACTTTTGAAGAGCTCAGTAAGTTGATCGGGGAACACTTTAAACCGGCGAGCAGCATGCACATGGCGAGACACCGGTTTTACACGCACCGGCGGCAAGAAGGGCAAAGTGTTGCAGACTTCGTGGCAGACCTCCTGCGACTGACGAGCCTATGTAAGTTCCCAGATGCATGCAGAGCGGAGATGCTGCGAGACTTTTTTATTGAGGGCATCGGGCACGCTGGGGTTTTCAGGAAACTGATTGAGACAAAAGACTTGACCCTGGAAACAGCGGCTTTGATGGCCCAGACATTTATCTCAGGGGAGGAAGAGACCAGAATGATGTTTGACAAAAATCTTGGTTTAAATGCAGCAAATGGACAGGGAGTCAACATTGTTAACGCGGCACACAGTTCCCCAGGCAGACAGAGGCAATCGGACATGCCCGAGCATGTAGTTGAATCCAAAGGAGGAATTCAACAGAGACAATGGCGAGCTGAACGGCGATTCATGCCATCACAAGGGACAATGCGGCCAGTAATGGGGCCATCAACACCTGTTAATGGTATGCTTAAAAACAGAAAGTCAGAGACGATCGACTGGTAATGGGCCTTTTGTTTCAACAACGGCTCATGTTGGAGGTGTGGAGGCAAACACACAGCCAGAGCTTGCAGGTATCAGCAATACACCTGCAGAAATTGCAACATCAGCGGTCACTTGGTGCGTATTCGCTTCTCGGCCTTTTGGCTAAGATCTGCATAACTAACCTGACCAGCCACCATGACTTCCGGGTGGTTTCTCCCTGGTCAGGAAGGTATATGCTTACATTTTTGTAAACAGGAGGTGGGTGGGATGGCTTGACCCATCCACCTCCACGGAGGTGTGTGGGGGACCTGACCCATCCACCTCCATGGCACGAACCTGGTATTGCAGTACTTCCAGGAACAGTGCAGTGGCTCTAGGCCTTTTGGCTAAGAGCATTGGCGCAGAGTGATCCTTGGCGTGTGCAAGGTGACCTCTGGCGTTTGTGACTTGACAAAGAATTGGAAACGATTGGCTACGAATTTATAATTAAAAAAAAAAAAAAAAAGTATTCGCTTCTCGGCCTTTTGGCTAAGATCAAGTGTAGTACCGTTTCTGACCAGCCACCATGACCTCCGGGTGGTTTCTCCCTGGTCAGGAAGGTATATGCTTGCATTTTTGGAAACAGGAGGTGGGTGGGGAGGGTTGACCCATCCACCTCCACAGAGGTGTGTGGGGGACCTGACCTATCCACCTCCATGGCACGAACCTGGTATTGCAGTACTTCCAGGAACGGTGCAGTGGCTCTAGGCCTTTTGGCTAAGAGCATTGGCGCAGAGTGATCCTTGGCATGTGCAAGGTGACCTCTGGCGTTTGTGATTTGACAAAGAATTGGAACGATTGGCTACGAAATTAAAAAAAAATAGTATGTGCTTCTCGGCCTTTTGGCTAAGATCATGCGTAACTGACCTGACAGGGGAGTAGCCACCATGACCTCCGGGTGGTTCTCCCTGGATCAGGAAGGTATATGCTTGCTTTTTTGGAAACAGGAGGTGGGTGGGGTGGCTTGACCCATCCACCTCCACGGAGGTGTGTGGGGGACCTGACCCATCCACCTCCATGGCACGAACCTGGTATTGCAGTACTTCCAGGAACAGTGCAGTGGCTCTAGGCCTTTTGGCTAAGAGCATTGGCGCAGAGTGATCCTTGGCGTGTGCAAGGTGACCTCTGGCGTTTGTGATTTGACAAAGAATTGGAACGATTGGCTACGAATTTCACACAAAAAAAAAAGTATGTGCTTCTCGGCCTTTTGGCTAAGATCATGCGTAACTGACCTGACAGGGGAGTAACCATGACCCCAACGTGGTTCTCCCTGGATCAGGAAGGTGGTTCTCCTATGCTTTTTGGAAATAGGAGGTGGGTGGGGTGGCTGGACCCATCCACCTCCATGGCACGAACCTGGTATTGCAGTACTTCCAGGAATGGTGCTTGGGCTCTAGGCCTTTTGGCTAAGAGCATTAGCGCAGGGTGATCCTTGATGTGTGCAAGGTGACCTCTGGCGTTTGTGATCTGACAAAGAATTGGAAAGATTGGCTACGAAAAAAAAAAAGAAAAAAAAAAGTATGTGCAGGAGTGGGTGGGTGGTTTGACCCATCCACCTCCATGGAGGTGGGTAGGGGGCTTGACCCATCCACCTCCATGGCACGAACCTGGTATTGCAGTACTTCCAGGAACGGTGCTTGGGCGCTAGGCCTTTTGGCTAAGAGCATTGGCGCAGAGTGATCCTTGACAGGTGCAAGGTGACCTCTGGCGTTTGTGATCTGACAAAGAATTGGAAAGATTGGCAACGAATAAAAAAAAAAAGTACGTGCAGGAAGCCTGCAGCTAGGTTAATGTACAAGGAGGAAGGGCCCGATGTAAGCCCTACGAGGCCAAATGGAAACTGGGGGAAATCGCTGGAAGCTGAAGTTCATGTGGAGCGCATATACAGTTCATACACCAGAACGCCACCGATAATAATGAAAGTGCTCCTCAATGACATCCCAGTATCAATGGAGCTAGACACGGGGGCCAGCCAGTCCCTGATGAGTAGCAAACAGTTTCACAAGATGTGGGCATCCAAGGCCAGGAGGCCAAAATTATTGCCAATTGATGCACAACTACGGACATATACAAAGGAGATCATTCCGATGCTCAGCAGCGTCACGGTAGTTATGACCCACAAAGATTCGGAGAATAGATTTACACTCTGGATTGTTCCAGGGGACGGTCACGCACTACTGGGGAGGAGTTGTCTGGCTGTCATGAACTGGAAATGGGGCGATGTCAATGCAATTTCTTCTGTGGAGCGAATATCATGCTCACAGGTCCTGGACAAATTTGACTCACTATTTCAGCCCAGCATTGGCACTTTCATGGAGACCAAGGTAGTGATTCACATAAACCCGGACGCCAGGCCAGTACACCACAAGGCCAGAGCGGTGCCGTACGTGATGCGGGAAAAGATTGAAGGCGAATTGGACCGCCTGCTGAGGGAAGGCACCATCTTGCCAGTCGAATTCAGTGATGGGTGAGCCCGATTGTGCCGGTGCTCAAGGCGAATGGGTCGGTCAGGATATGTGGCGATTACAAGGCCACCATCAATCGGGTGTCACTCCAAGACCAGTACCCACTACCGAGAGTGGAAGACCTCTTCGCGACGCTATCCGGTGGCAAACTTTTTTCAAAATTGGACCTAACCTCAGCTTACATGACCCAGGAGCTGGCGAGTGAGTCGAAGAAACTGACCACCATCACGACACACAATGGGTTGTTTGAGTACAACAGATGTCCGTTTGGGATTCGCTCGGCCGCCGCGATCTTTCAACGCAATATGGAAAGCCTCCTCAAGTCGATTCCAAGGACAGTGGTTTGTCAAGGCGACATCCTCATCATGGGTTGTGATACTGAAGAACACCTCCGCAACCTGGAGGAGGTGCTATGCAGACTGGACCGGGTAGGTCTGCGACTGAAAAAGGCGAAGTGCGTCTTCCTAGCTCCAAAGGTAGAATTCCTGGGGATGAGAGTAGCAGCAGACGGGATCAGACCTACTGCATCCAAGACGGAAGTGATCCAGAGAGCACCCAGACCCCGTAACACGACAGAGCTGCGTTCGTTCCTGGGGCTCCTGAACTATTTTGGTAACTTTCTTCCCAAATTAAGCACGCTGTTAGAGCCGCTACATGTGCTCCTACGCAAAGGTCGTGAATGGGTCTGGGGGGACAGCCAGGAAAGGGCTTTTGATAGAGCACGAAATTTGTTATGCTCCATCAATCTGTAGTAGACGCCTATTCCAAATGGATCAAGTGTGACATTCTCAATTCAAGCACATCCTCGGCCACGGTAGAACGTCTACGGGCAATGTTCGTCGCCCATGGTCTACCTGACATCTTGGTCAGTGACAATGGCCCGTGCTTTACAAGCATTGAATTCCAGGACTTCATGGCAGTATCAACCATGTCAGAATGGCACCGTTCAAGCCAACCTCAAACGGCCAGGTGGAACGAGCAGTACAGATAATCAAACAGGGGATTCTCAGAATCCAAGGAGGTTCCCTACAAAGCCGCTTATCACGCCTCCTGTTGGCCAATAGATCCCGATCACACTCGCTCACAGGGGTCCCACCTGCAGAGCTGCTAATGAAAAGGACGCTCAAAACAAGGTTATCCCTTATACCCGACACCATGAAAGAAATTGTTGAGAGTAGGTGCCAGCCACAATGTGCGTACCATGACGGGAATGTGAGGGCGCAATGTGTTGATGTCAAGGACCCTGTCTTTGTCCTTAACTACGCTGCAGGGCTTAAATGGCTCGTAGGCACTGTGATTGCCAAAGAGGGGAATAGGATTCTGGTAGTTAAATTTACCAGTGGACAAATCTGCCGCAAACATGTGGATCAAACAAAAAGGAGGTTCAGCAACCCCATAGAAGAAGCAGAGGAAGAACACGATGTAGAGTTCACTCCTCCACAGGCGGCCGAACACCGGAACCAAGTGGAGGAGAGCCCAGTCACTGTGGGCAGTCCGGACAGGCCTGAGGCACCGCAAACACAGACACTCAGGCCAGCACCCAACAACCGGAGCCCAACTCAGGCGCTCTACAAGGGAGCGTAAACCACCAGAGAGACTTAACCTGTGATCCCAATAAGACTTTGGGGGGGAGGTGATGTCATGTATTTAACTGTCATTGTAACCCAAGTATAAACTGACTAGTAGTACACTGTGAGAACATTGACCACTAGGTGGTGAACTTGTGTGCTGGAATAAAAGTTGCTGGTCACAGAGTGACCTTCTCTCAAGCATGGGCCTCGTGTGCAATTGTACTATATAGTAAGGACATATCACACTTATTCAAAGACCTTAGCGCTGTACGCCCCTCTTGCCCCATTATTGCCTCTACCCCTACCTGTGCCCGTTGTTATAGACTTCTGCTTCTTCACTCTGACCCCAAGGTTTTTCCTGCTTTCTGCGTCTTTCAACAAGACCCATTTATTGTTGGTGGGGTTGGACAGGGACAGACCTAGCAGACAGCATTGTGGAAGTTGCGGGTTCCTCTTCAGAATCTTCTTCAGCCTGAGGATCAACCCAGCCTGAGGTTGGACTAGGGATTGGAAAGTGAGTGTCAGCAGTTGATGCTGCCAATTGCTGTTGGGCAATGACAGTCTGGGTGTGTCTACTTATTGCAGCAGCTATCTCTGACATTCCCTCCATAATCTGTCCTGACACTGCATCAGCTGCCTCTGACATTCACTCCCTTATCTCCTGTTATGTATGTAACTATGTAATACTTGCCACCAGAGGCCACGACTATTGGACTCCTAATGGTCACCTGCACACACATGCAGGGCCAGTATAATAGGTTGGCTGCCATGTTGTTTAGGCACTCTGGAATTGTAATAAAGAAGACTAAGGTCACACTAAGTTTAGCTCACAGTACTCAGCCTCGTGAAGATCTTCTATACACAACAATTGGCGACGAGTAACAGAATACGAACCTTCACGCAACCATGGCTGCCTTTGGAATATTAGAGAGATTCGTAGGGGGTGATGATTGGGAAGCCTTCATCGAGTATCTCGACGAGTACTTCGTGGACAATGAGCTGGAAGGAGACACTAACGTGGCCAAGCGCAGGGCGGTTCTCCTCACCTTCTGTGGATGTAAAACATATGCCCTCATCAAGAATCTGCTCACTCTGACAAAACCAACAGAGAAGGAATATACAGAGTTTTGCACGCTGGTTCGGGACCACCTCAAACCGAAGGAGAGTATCCTCATGGCCAGATATCGTTTTTACACGCACCATCGCTCCAGGGTCCAGGACATGGTGGATTATGTCGCCGACCTGAGGCGCCTTGCAGGACCTTGCGTTTTTGGAGCTGCGTGGGGCAAATTCTGCAGGACTTTATCATGCTTGGCAAAAGCCATGAGGTCATTCTTTGAAAGATGCTGGCTGCCAAAACCCTAGACCTGAGCAGGGCCATCACGATCGCCCAGGCATGCATGGCCACGGACAATAACACCAAGCAGATATCTTCTCAACATCGAAGCTCACCGGCAAGTACTGTGCTTTAAATGACATCGCTAGCAGGCCGAACTGCAGATGGCAGGGCCTGACATCTGCGGCTGCAAGACCTATGATGACTCAAAATCTGCCATTGGGGGTGAATGTGAATCCATTAGCACCGTGTTGGTACTGTGGAGGTAATGATCGGGTCCATCAATGTCGATTCAAGCACTACCTGTGCAAAGGCTGCACAATGATGGGGCACCTCCAGCGAATGTGAAAACGTGCTGCGACACACCACGTGGCAGAGGATGATCGATCCAGCGTGGATCATGCAGCACAGGCAACTCAACCCAAGAAAGAAATGTATGGGGTACATACCTTCACCACCAAGAGCCCTCCTATAATGCTGAAAGTCAAATTAAATGGAGTTCCAGTATTCATGGAGTTGGACACGGGTGCGAGTCAGTCAATATTGAACCAGAAGGCTTTCGAGAAACTGTGGGGCAATAAAGCACAAAGGCCCAAACTGAGCCCGATTAATGCAAAGCTGCGAAGCTGCACCAAAGAGCTCATACCAGTCATTGGAAGTACGGCAGTGAAGGTATCGCATGATAGAACTGTGCATGACCTATCATTGTGGATTGTTCAAGGCAATGGCCCAATGCTGTTCGGCAGAAGCTGGCTAGAAAAGATTAGATGGAATTGGAATGACGTTAGAGCACTATCTTCAGTGGATGATGCCTCGTGTGCTCAGGTGCTGAGCAAGTTTCCCTCGCTATTCGAACCAGACATTGGCAACCTCACAGGCGCCAAGGTACAATCCATCTAGGCCCTAATGTACAGCCCATCCATCACAAGGCTCGGACGGTTCCGTACACAAGGGAGAAAGTCGAGATCGAACTGGATAGACTCCAACGCGAAAGAATCATATCACCAGTCGAGTTCAACGAGTGAGCCAGTCCAATTATTCCAATGTTGAAAAGCGATGGTACGGTCAGAATCTATGGCGACTACAAGGTAATGATTAACTGAGTCTCATTACAGGACCAGTACCCACTGCCCAAGCAGATGACCTATTTGCAACGTTAGCGGGGGGGGAATTCGTTCACCAAATTGGACCTAACCTCCGCCTCCATGAAACAGGAGCTGGCTGAATCTTCGAAAAGACTGACGTGTATCAACACACACAAAGGGCTGTTTATATACCACAGGTGCCCTTTCGGGATTCGCTCGGCTGCAGCCATTTTCCAGAGCAACATGGAGAGTTTGCTGAAATCTGTTCTGCGCACCATTGTGTTTCAAGATGACATCCTGATCACTGGTCATGAACCATCGAACATCTACACAACCTGGAAGAGTTTCTAAGTCGCCTTGACAGAGTGGGACTCAGGCTGAAATGCTCCAAGTGTGTTTTCCTGACGCCAGAAGTCAAATTTTGGGGGAGAAAGATTGCAGCAGATGGCATCAGGCCCATGGGCTCAAAGGCAGAGGCCATCAAGAATGCATCCAGACCACAGAACGTGACGGAGCTGCGTTCATTCCTGGGACTTCTCAACTATTTCAGTAACTTTCTACTTGGGTTAAGCATGTTGTTAGAGCCTTTGCACATGTTGCTACGTAAGGGTGATGACTGGGTTTGGGGCAAATCTCAAGACACAGCCTTTGAGAAGGCCAGGAACCTGCTATGTTCAAATAAGTTACTGATACACTGTGACCCATGTATATGTTTAGTGCTAGCTTGTGATGCCTCATTGTACGGAGTAGGCTGTCAGCAAGTCAATGTATCGGGCAACCTCCAACCGGTTGCATACGCGTCTAGAAATCTGTCTAAGGCTGAGAGAGCCTATAGTATGGTCGCGAAAGAGGTGTTAGCATGTATATATGGGGTTAACAAAATGCACAAATACCTATTTGGACTTCGGTTTGAGCTTGAAACTGACCACAAGCCGCTCATTTCGCTGTTATCAGAGCCCAAAGGTATAAATACCAATGCTTCGTCCAGCGTCCAAAGATGGGCACTAACATTATCTGCTTATGACTATGTTATCCACCACAGTCCAGGCACTGAAAACTGTGCCGATGCTCTCAGCCGGCTACCATTACCCACCACTGGGATTGAAATAGCGCAGCCCACAGACTTGCTGCTGGTCATGGATGCTTTTGAGAGCAAGGGGTCACCCGTCACAGCTCGCCAGATCAGGACCTGGACCAGCCAGGATCCGGTGCTATCATTAGTAAAGAGTTGCGTCCGAAATGGGAACTGGTCAGCCGTTCCCGGGGAAATGCAAGATGAATTAAGTCATTTCTCCGACGCAAAGATGAAATATCCATCCAGTTGGATTGTCGCTTATGGGGTAATCGCGTGGTTTTGCCAAAAAAAGGCAGGGAAACGTTTATACATGACCCACACAGTACCCACCCAGGCATTGTCATGATGAAGGCAATTGTTAGGTCGCATGTTTGATGGCCTGTCATTCACTCGGACTTGGAATCGTGCGTGCATCAGTGCAACACTTGCTCGCAACTGAGCAATGCACCAAGGGAGGCTCCACTGAGTTTGTGGTCAAAGCCCTCCCAACCGTGGTCCAGTATCCACGTAGAATTTGCTGGCCCCTTTCTAGGAAAGATGTTTTTAGTAGTTGTGGACGCTTACTCCATATGGATTGAATGCATAATCATGTCATCCTGCATGTCCACAGCCACCATTGAAAGCCTCCATGCCATGATCGCCACCCATGGCTTGCCCGACATCTTTGTCAGCGACAATGGACCGTGTTTCACCAACTCGGAATTCAATGAGTTTATGACCCGCAATGGCATCAAGCTTGTCAGGTCTGCTCCGTTTAAGTCCGCGTCTAACAGTCAAGCGGAGCGGGCTGTCCAAACAATCCAGCAGAGCATGAAATGCGTGACGGATGGCTCCCTGCAGACCCACTTGTCTCACATTCTGCTCAGTTACCAGAAGCGACCCCACTCGCTCACCGGGGCAGAATTGTTAATGAAGAGAGCCCTCGAAACCAGGCTCTCCCTAGTCCACCTGAATCTTATTGATCACGTGGAAACCCGGCGACACCGGCAGAACATGTACCACGATCGTGCTGCTGTTTCATGTGACATTGATGTTAACGACCCTGTGTTTGTCCTGAATTACGATCATGGTCCCAAGTAAGTTGGTGGCACTGTTTTGGCCAAGGAAGGGAATAGCGTGTTTATAATCATACTATTAAATAGCCAAACATGCAGAAAGCATTTAGATCCGACCAAATTGCGATTTACTGACAACCAAGAACGACTTGAAGAGGACATCACCATCAACGATCCACCAACACACACCCAACCAGCAATCGACCTCGCTGTCAATCACAAGGATGAACCCACCGTTCCTGACAGTCCGGTCAGACCAGCCGCAGTGCAAGGCAGCAATGGTCCGGCCAACTCACACACGCCAGGGTTTGAACTTAGACAATGAACCAGGGAGCGAAGGGCTCCAGGTCGCCTCAACGTGTAAATAACTTGTACCGAAGACTTTGGGAGAGAGATGTTATGTATGTAACTATTTAATACTTGCCACCAGAGGGCGCGACTGTTGGTGTCCTAATGGTCACCTGTGCACAAATGCAGGGCCAGTATAAAAGGTTGGGTGAAATGTTGTTTAGGCACTCTGGAATTGTAATAAAGAAGGCTAAGGTCACACTAAGTTTAGCTCACAGTACTCAGCCTCGTGGAGTTCTTCTATACACAACATCTCCGACATTCCCTCTCTAATCTCCGACTTCCCCTCCCTCATCTGTCCCGAACTGCTCCCATTCCTCCAGACAGTGTTGCTACTTTGACTGATAATCCCGCAAATTTTACTCTCACCCCGCCCATAGCGTCCAGGAGTGATCTTGTTAACTCAATGCTCTCCCTACTCATTCCCATGATCTGTGATATGTCCCCTGCATCCTGCATTTCAGGTTGAGCTCTCCTTCCCACCCTCCTCGGCCATCTCCCAGGTGTGGTTTGCTGCAACCCATTGGGACCCGCAGCCTCTGACTGTACCCCATGAAATGTGTCGGTTGCATCGCTCAACAAAGGGCTTGGTATCCTCAGGGAGTTCACTGGCTCCAATTCCAATGTAACCACCTCATTATTGGGGTCTTCATGCTGCCCTTCATTATCCAGCTCATCCTTGTCCTGAAGTAGATGTAGAATATCTGGACTGACGGCTTCCTGATCTTCTGCTTCAGCTGCTATCTCTTCCTGATGTGCAACATCTGCAAAATATAACAGAGCAGATATTTGGTTAGCAGCAGGGGAGGGGGCAGAGGGGGCAGGGTGACATGAGTACATGGCTGTGCTTACCCTCTCTCGGTAACCTCGGCCCGGTGTCCACATTGGTGGTTGATCTTCTCTTGCGAGATTTAATCATATCAGCGATCCTCTGTTCCACGGCGGTTAGTTGCAGCCTACTTCACGCACCTCGTCCAGTTTTTGACCTTTCTTGGTTGATCTGAGATACCTTTCTCTGCAAAGATGAAAATAAAACTTTTTAAGAGAGGGTCCTTCTGCTGTGGTGGCCACACACACGCACACACACACACACACACACAAAATAGTCACATTTACAAATGTAATTGCAGTGCATAAATAAAAATATTACCTACAGTAACTGCTTGGCTCTGCCATTTATTTTTGATCTGTGTGCTGCTTCTCAGGGTCATGGCCACTGCATTGAACTCTTCTGTAAATTGTTCCCAAAGTTTTGCTAGTAGAAAGGATTTCAGTTTCTTTTGTACCATTCTTCCTTTGTTCTCAAGCACATCCCATCTCCTCTGAATGATGTCTACCAGGGGCTCAAATCTCTTGGCCCTTCCTCCTTCCCCTTCTTCTTCTCCTTCCCCTTCCCTTGGATCCATCTTTTGCAGCTAAAATTTAAATGTCCAGATCTAGCTCCGATCCCAATGTATTCTCACAAGCTGCTGACCCAGACCAGGAAGTTCACTGTGGATGTGCGGACAAACCCGTCACGTGGAAAATGTTTTTTTTTTCCGGCGCATGCTCACTGACTTTTCGGCGCACACTTGAAGCTCCACCCCCAGCTTTAACTTCGGGTACTGCAGCGCCAAAATTAAATTTTACTTTGGCGGAAGTTGTATATTTTTTTTCCGCCACAATCAGGCACAAAAAAATCGGCCGTACATCCTCCTGGGCGCCAACAATCGGCAAAGAGGAAAATAGAGCCCCATGTACTTCGTCAGCTGTGAAAAACGACAAAGTCATGAAAAGTACAGTATAAATGCAAGTTCTTTTGGTACTTTCTTATCGGTGAACATTTTTCTTTGACTTATAATGGTTTTGGTCTATTTGAGAATGCCATGCTATCAGTCTACAGATGCAACATTCTACTGGTGCATTTCAATCCAACACAGTGCGATCTAGGATGATGATAAGCAGGTTTGTTAATCCTACAGGTGGACAGAAGAGACAGGGTTCAAAAAATTAAAAGGAGAAGGAAGATTGCAAAATAAAAGGGAGGAAACTCAAGGTCCAAATTAACTTGCAATTGTTCATTATAAAATTTCTCCCATAACAAGCTCGTTACCTTACAAAAACTACAACATGCTCCATCTCTCCTTTGCCATTATATCCCTCACACTGAGCCCGTGCCCATCCTGTGCATACTGCGCCGTTTTCACATCTCTACCCAATTCTTCCATGCTGAACTTGTGTTGTTGGAACACACATCATACAATAGGAATACAATGAAATGGTTTACTGCCACATCAGCATCTGTTCTCAGAAGCCATCTGAAAAAAAAGTCATACTGAAAACAGAACTGAAATGTTTAAGAGGGCACCATCATCATATTTAATAATTTTCAACTCAACAGTTTGGTTTAAGAATCAATGTTCAAAGTCAATGGAAGTTGGGTTATGTGATGACAGTACTGTGCGCACATTGACTTCCTGCAATATATTTTAACCAATCAATAAATCCTTAAATCCTTGTTTTGTAGTAGCTATTGGATGTTGTTTTCCATTTACTGGAGTAATGCATCTCTTGGTCTTATGCCATGACCTTTAACATCCTCTGTTTAACAATGTTGCCTTCCCTCCTGAAGTGAATCACTTGATTAATAATATTACCTTCTGCTTTGGCAATAAAATTAAAGCAGTGGCATGTGGGTTAATAATTACAGCTTGTGCTTCAGATGGATTAACACCTGTTAGCCTATGTCCTGAGGGGAGCAGAGCAGTTACCAGCAACCTTATGTTGTAAACATTAGTGGTGTCACAGGTAAACCTCTGCCAATAAATCTTATGCTTGAATCAGGAATTCTTTCTACAATCCATAAAAAGTGAACAGTTTTGCAACATTTATACGACGCTTGATCATTTGCTATATAAGTGAATTCAAATGAAAACTATAGTGGATCACAGCACGGATTTTTAAAAAAAAGCACTTTAAAATCTTTCCAAGAATATTCAAATAAAAAATTAATATCTTGAGCTTTATGCAGTAAACGGTAAATTGTGTAACTCCATGATTAATTTAGGTTTGATCGCAGTATGTCAAACTGGACGGAGAAGTATCACCATGTGATTGAGGACTAATGGGAGGTACCTCTGCCTGCTAAGTCCTTGAATAAACTGACAGATGCGTGACAGTAGTATTTGCGGCTGACTCCTCAATCTCACCAGACTGCTCCCAAGATGACTCAAAGAGCTTCAATTGGCAGGAGAATGTTTTTTTTTGTTCAAGCGGTCAATTTATTGCATTTGACAATTATACAATTATGTTAAGATCCTGTTCAGACTGATGGCTAATAAAAACAGTAAAAAACAATCTACCTCATGGCTGTACAAGATCAACATTGAAACTATAACAAGGTAAGGTGTACCACACAAATGTATTTCCAACCCCATTGGTTAAAAAAAACAGATCCAATGTGATCTAATCCTCCATTTGCAGATCATTCTTAATCACAGTACGCCATTAATTTTTGTTGTGTTCTACAAATGCAACAGTACCAGTACCATGTCATAAATCCAAGATAATTTCAGTCACAAGGGCGTTTCATTTCAGTAGCAAGGGTGTTTAGTTCTGTATCCAAGTCTCTAGATATTTGTAATCTTAGCTTTAGCAAATCTAAAAAAAACATCACAATGGATGACAAGCACTCTATTCTGGCCAAGAACACAGATGCATCGCATTTAATACAAAGGAGGAACCCAACCAGTGCATCTTTAAATTAGTGTTTTAATGATCAAACTATCCCCAGCCCAAAAATAGGTATCCAAACACACACTTTGGCCACAACATATTGAGGAAATGGAAATCCAGCAAAGCTCAGAAAATACACAAAATCTGTTTGCTTCTTTATGCTAAGGAGTCATTCCATCCACAAACTGTAATCTGGGGTAGCAAGATCGCAAACAAGATCTTTGGACCCCTTTTTAAAAACCAAACAGCCTCACATAATCTAGTTTAATTGTTAAATGCAGCTAAAGTTAATTCCAATAAAATATTCCTTTCACAAGTTTAACAAGTACTGCTCCAGGCAGTTGCAATATCCGCAATAAAGCAGCATTATAGAAACATAGAAAATAGATGCAGGAGCAGGCCGTTTGGCCCTTCAAGCCTGCACCACCATTCAATATGATCATGGCTGATCATGCAACTTCAGTACCCCATTCCTGCCTTCTCTCCATATCCCTTGATCCTTTTAGCCATAAGGGCCACATCTATCTCCCTTCTGAATATATCCAATGAATTGGACTCAACAACTTTCTGTGATAGAGAATTCGATAGGTTCACAATTCTCTGGGTGAAAAAGTTTCTCCTCATCTCGGTCCTAGATGGCTTACCCTTTATCCTTAGACTGTGACCCCTGGTTCTGGACTTCCCCAACATCGGGAACATTCTTCCTGCAGCTAACCTGTCCAATCCCATCAGAATTTTATATGTTTCTATGAGATCCCCTCTCATTCTTCTAAATTCCTGTGAATATAAGCCTAGTCGATCTAAACTTTCTTCATATGTCAGTCCTGCCATCCTGGAAATCAGTCTGGTGAACCTTCACTGCACTCCCTCAATAGCAAAAATGTCTTTCCTCAGATTAGGAGACCAAAACTGCACACAATACTCAAGGTGTGGTCTCATCAAGGCCCTGGTACAACTGCAGTAAGACCTCCCTGCTCCTATACTCAAATCCTCTCGCTATGAAGGCCAACATGCTATATTTGCTTTCTTTACTGCCTGCTGTACCTGCATGCCAACTTTCAGTGACTGATGTACCATGAAACCCAGGTCTCGTTGCATCTCCCCTTTTACTAATCTGTCACCATTCAGATAATAATCTGCCTTCCTGTTTTTGCCACCAAAGTGGATAACCTCACATTTATCCACATTATACTGCATCTGCCATGCATTTGCCCACTCACCTAACCTGTCCAAGTCACCCTGCCACCTCTTAGCATCCTCCTCACAGCTCACATTGCCACCCAGCTTAGTGTCATCTGCAAACTTGGAGATATTACAATCAATTCCTTTGTCTAAATCATTAATATGTATTGTAAATAGCTCGGGTCCCAGCACTGAACCTTGTGGTACCCCACTAGTCATTGCCTGCCATTCTGAAAAGGATCCGTTTATTCCCACTCTTTGCTTCCTGTCTGCCAACCAGTTCTCTATCCACGTCAATACATTACCCCCAATACCATGTGCCTTAATTTTGCACACTATTCTCTTGTGTGGGACCTTGTCATAAGCCTTTTGAAAGTCCAAATACACCACATCCACTGGTTCTCCCTTATCCACTCTACTAATTACATCCTCAAAAAATTCTAGAAGATTTGTCTTTACCAGTTGCACAGGGGAAAAAAAGTGTAGCTTGGTCACCAATTTAACTGATGCATTAAAAAAGCTAACATTTCTTACTAATTTTGAACATTTAAAATTTTGATCTGTGACGGAAGATATTCTGTGCTGCTCCTGCCTCTCCCTAACCAGTTCTATTACCAATTCCCATTTACAAATGTATTTGAGAACTACAAAAAGGATGGTAGCTAATTGCCGACCAACACAGTCAAAAGACGAAAATCAACATGTTGTAGTCAACTTATTATGTGTCCAGCTAATTTAGTCACGAGAAATGCAAATCTATTATGTATTTGCAAGACAAATAACAGGAATTATCTTCTTTCTTCGACTTCACTGCGAATTTTTTTATTCGTTCCGGGATGTAGGCATCGCTGGCAAGGCCAGCATTTATTGTCCGTCTCTAATTGTCCTTGAGAAAGTGCTTGTGAGCCGCTTTCTTGAACCGCTGCAGTCTGTGTGGTGAAGTACTCCCACAGTGCTGTTAGGGAGGAAATTCCAGGTTTCTGCCCCAGCGACGGTGAAGGAACGGCGATATATTTCTAAGTCAGGGTAGGTTGCTTTCCTTTCAAGGAGTCAAGCGTGTCTTGAGGACAGATGAATCACATTTGAAGATATGAACATGACAAGTTGTAACTTACAACTTCGTGCCAAGCATCGTCTGAGGACTTGTCTATGACTGTAATATTCTTCCGTTTTCTTCTGAAATTTATGGAATGCAGAACAGGAAAGGCGACAGACGTTACAGCACTGTTAAAATATGCTGTGTTAAGTTTTATGCCTAGCCACCAAGTTAATATGAATTCCAGAAGTTTAATTATTAAAAACTTACTTGCCAGAATTTGTGGAGCCATCTGACATAGTCATCTCCTCCATCAGAATATTACAAAAGGGGGGGAGGGGCCAGGAGTGAAGTGGGGAGATGGGACACCATTTTTTTTGTTCGTGTTGAACTTTGTTCTGAGGCCACATCTCCGCACTTGGTTTTCTTTAACTTTATCCTCTGTTGAGAGCTATTTCGACACCTTTCAGTCCATTCAAGTTATTTCCATGTATTGCTTCTGGCGATAAGCAGGCCTGGCGATATGGCATGTTCCATTCACTTTTGGGATATCATAGTCGAAGCATTAGGACACCCAAAAGATCTGTGGGTCGTAATTCTGTTGATAACACCACCCATTAGCGCTGTAGAGGGGCGGCTAATGGGCGGCAAAGGACTTACCGCTGGCGGGGAGCGGCTTCCTGGCCGGAGAAATTTAGTTGGGTGGTGGGGCTGGCGCCAAGAGCTACCGCTGCACGCTCTCCCGCCACCCACGCGGTGACATCATCGAGCGGGCAACGGCTGCGAAATTAGGTATGTTCAGCCTGGAAAAGCTGTCGGTACATCGGGGACCCTGGGGTGGTATCATCCAGAGATCAAGGTAAGTTGTTAACTTTAATTTTTGCAGGATTTATGTATTAATGGCACCAGTGGGGAAGTGTGGGTGTGGGCCAGAGAAGTTTTTGGAAACTTTTTTTTTCAGTTCTCATGCCGGCAGCCGACCGTTGGGAAATTCGGTAAGCCTCTTGAGCGACCACTTCTTTATCACCCGAGGATGAGTGTGCAATGCCATTTTTAGCACTGCTCTCTCAAATTTGGGCAGAAAAACTGGATGTGGCAGTTTGAGGCAGTGATTACTGCCTGGCGGTAAAATCACTCTTTAGGCAGTGTCACTGCCTCAAAAACGGCGTATCAAATTTCAACCCTGGAGTCTCAAAAATGTCCTCTTGGAAGTCTTTTACCAGTATTTGTAACTCTTTTGAAATGTGCTTTTCTTACAAGCTTGACAACAAACACTTTTGAAAAGTTATCAGCCTGCAGAAATTAAGCCACTCTGGAGATAAGTTAGGTAGTCCAAATATACACCTTCAATCAGGGGGCAACTTCAACATCAGCCAGCTTACCATCAGATGACTTTAGTTACCATCATCACTGAATCACCACAAAGGAAAACAGAAAATAATGTTTAGACCCCGAACTTGGTGCACTCACCGTCCGCTGCCACCGAGTTTTTTGGGTGGTCTCACCTCGGTGTCAATTTCCTCTAGGCCTCCCGCCATGTTGAAGGGATGGACTGCTGGGAAACACCTGCTGATGTCCTCCCACCCGCTGAGCTGCCAGGTTGCTCCGGGTGGGAGTCGGCGGCAGCAGGGGGAAGGACCACTGCGTGGAGGCAGGTCTAACCCCAGTGGTAAGTATGAAGACTGGAAAAAAATGGTTAGTAAACTTATTTTTTTTTTTACAGCGATTCACGTGGATGGGGTCCCCTGAAAGTTTTCCACTGGGGTTTTTTTGTGTGTAAATTTTTATTTTTATGTGTTCCACCCTCCCTGGGCCCGACTCTATCCTCGGCGCCACTTTGGCGAGGATCGCATTTGCCACTGAGATTGGGAGCTCGCTCCCGCTGCCGCCCACATTCAGGGCTTACGTCGTTTTTTTGCCGCCGGGCGGTCTTTGCAGATCTTTTGGAGGAATCTCCCTGGCAAAGTAGCACCAGGTCTCTCGGCGGTCCTTTGGGCGGCACTTGGGCGGGCCTTAGCTTTAACCAATTTCGGGCCCTTAAAGTTCACGGTCCCGTGGCTAACTTGCATGCTTCGCACTAGAAATAGCCTCAACATGTAAATATAGTACAATCCCCCCCTCCCCCAACAAAACTAATCCTTTAAAATAGCTTCACAATGGAAGTTTAAGAGCAAGGACCATGAAAATCATATATTATGAAGGTTAAAACTATAAAAACCAATGCAGCCCATGGTATTGAATGTTCCCTGTTATTTGGTGAATTAAAACTAACACAAGACTGCTATTGCCCATGTCCCAGAAAGCACCAGATCTACTTTGTGCTCCCAAGACTTTGCCTATCGCCATTCATGGTTGATTACATGCTCAATCTTGCGCATTTTAACTAAACTCATTCGCTTCCCTTTTCATCCGGGCTAGAACATGATATGCTCCTTTTAATGGGAAGGTATACTAGCTGTGAAGCAACACACACCATTGTCAGTAACCTTGATGTCAAACGTTCAATAGACTTCTGGAGATTTATACCCTGCTCTGATGGCACTCCGCATTCACAGTGACAAATCTGACGTATGCATTAACACATCCTGCAGATAAATAGCAGGCAGGGATTCAGATGATGCCATTTACATCAATCGGATTCAAATCCACAATGAATGGATTTCATGCAAGGAACAATTTTGTATTGATGCTGCAATCAGTTATTTGCACAGTTTCAATGGAGTGTTTTCTGCTGAAACTGAACACTCCAATGATCTCGAACATTTCAGTTCTGCCGGGGTATGGGTTTCAGAGGTGCTGGCCAGCTCCTGCCACGTACCCAGGCTATTATTCACATGTGAGACTGGACAGCGTACATTAGCAGGCTATTTGTCTAGCAGGTCATCACAAAGGAGCTTGATTCCAAGGTATCAAAACATGCACACATTTTTCAGCAGAACTCACTGGATGGTGCAGGAGCTCTGGCGGATTCTTCCCCAACTCCCTCCCAACCACAAAACATCAAAGCATAACAATTTGTTTTGTGATAGTACTTGGAAAATGCAAACGAGTCAACGTGACATCACTATTTTAATGCAGCTCTTCATTACCTGCTTGGGTCTTGACACCAGATATTTTTCTCAAGTTCAAAGAACCTGAACTTTATGCCATTTACAACAAAACTCAGCTGAAGGAGCACTGTCTGTCTCTGAGTCAGAAAGTTGTGGGGTTCAAGTCCCGTTCCAGAGACTTGAGCACTAAAATCTAGGCTGACACCCCAGTGCAGTACTGAGGGAGTGCTGCACTATCGGAGGTGACATCTTTCAGGTGAGACATTAAACCAAGGCCCTGTCTGCTCTCTCAGGTGTATGTAAATTATCCCGTGGCACTATTTTGAAGAAGAGCAGGGGGTTTTGCTCATCCATTCAATGCCTCCATTTCTTGCAGATCTAGCACAGCAACAGGGGTCAGCGGATGATGAAGAGGAGGAAGATGACAATAAGGAGGAAAGGCAGCAGATAAGATATTTTTCCTCATTGCCAAAGACGACAACAGATGATGAGATCAGACCTCAAGATTCTGTTCCATGCTCGCCTCATCAGCATTGGTGTGCACATTTTGAGAAGATCTCAGACTACGATTCAAAATATAAGCTCTGCTTCTACGGGCAGAACCCCAATGGAAATGAGTCTGGCCCCAGAATCTAACTCTGAAATTGCGAGCATGCTTCTTTTAAGCCCCAAATTTACCGGAAATTGTGTATGCATTTAAGAACTCAGGACTCCATTGCCAATCCATTGTGTAGGCAATTATGGGCACGAAGCAGTCAATAGCACATTCTGTGCAGCCCCAATGTGCCACTCATAACAACATTTCTTCCAATATCAGAATGACAAGTTCATGAGAACACTGAATGAACAAGTTTTACTTCATTACCTTGGCAGGTTGCCCCTTTATGTATTTATGTTTATGAAATATCTGTATTCCTCCTCTTGACACACACTTTAAAATGTTGGGTGAATTTTTTGTGCTCATTAATTTTAATTTCAAGTGGTGAGTTTAAGAATCGCAGCACTTGAAAAAGACAAATAAAAACATTTCCACTTTCCAGTGCCATCAACGAATGCTCCCAGTTCAAGTCTAGTTGCTGAATAAACTCTCCCCCGACCTTATTGTAACTGTTCTTTTATGGACTTGTCCTTTTTCCTACAACAGCCAATCTCAAGCCTCTCTGAATGTGATTGACAAGTTTTGGGCTTAAATTCCTCCTGCCAATAATTTAACCAAAAAAAGTCAGAGTACAAAACCGAAATTACAATATGCACTAAAGTCAACTCTTTGCCTAAAATTAATAGCAGGAATTTAATCCTTTTTGTTGTTTGAACCCTTTCCCCAGTTTAATTTTTAGAAGTTCTTTCTACTTTATAATTAAATGTACCAGTAGTACAGGGTGCCCAAACTCTGGGCCTAGAACCACACCTATCACACAAGCCCTGGGTACATTGCCAGGGGAACTCAGTCCTACTTATGCTCTCTGGCTTGAAATTCCACTCCTGTACACCGTCACAGAGGAAGGAGAATGTTGATCATGTAGGGGCCAAAATTGGTCAAACACATGGTCCGCCCGTTTTTCGGCGGTCCATGGGCGGTGTATCTTTTTTTACCGCCTGGTACCGCTGGGGCTGAGTGGGCGGGAATTTCATCAAATTTTTCTTGGCGGTAAGCCGAGAGGAGTGCAGCAGGCGGGAGCGGAATGCAGCCAGTGGTGTGCGGCAGAGGCCTTTCCACTTGGGAATCTTTGGCACCCGAGTTGTGCGCACACGAATGCTGCTGTGAAGCTCCACCCCCATGAGAGGCACCGATGAGAGTCCAGAGACTGCCGGCCTGAGAGTGCTGTGGGGTGGCCTGAGATCGCTGTATGGGGGGGGAGAGGGGGCGGAGGGGCAGAGATCGCTGTGGGGGAGGGGAGAGATCGCTGTGTGGGGGGGGGGGCAAGAGGGACCGCTGTGGAGGAGGGGAGAGGTCACTGTGGGGGGGTGGGGAAGAGATCACTGTGGGGGAAAGGAGAGATCGCTGTGGGGGTGGGGGGCGCGATCGCTGTGGGGGAGAAGAGATTGCTGTGGGGGTGGGGGGGCGAGAGGGATCGCTGTGGGGGAAGGGAGAGATCGCTGTGGGAGGGGGGCGAGAGGGATCGCTGTGGGGGAGGGGAGAGGTCGCTGTGGGTGGGGGGCGAGAGGGATCGCTGTGGGGGAGGGGAGAGGTCGCTGTGGGTGGGGGGGAGATCGCTGTGGGGGAAAGGAGAGATCGCTGTGGGGGGGGCGCGATCGCTGTGGGGGAGAAGAGATCGCTGTGGGGGTGGGGGCAGGGTGGGAGAGACTGGGGGGGTGAGTGAGACTGGGGGGTGAGAGATACAAAATGTTTTATTATAGTTAATTAATAAATGAGTAAATAAGGCTTTATTAGAACATTTATATTATTGCCTTACTACCATCCATTTAAAAATACATTAAACTGTGGAGAACTATGAAGATGTCAGTTCTGTGTACATACTGCCCACTTAAAATCAACTTAAAAGCACCTTCTCCAGGACAGTATGCAACTCCAGTGGTATGTCGGTGGTAAGTCACGAATTTTGCACTTTTGGGCGGTATGTCAGCGGTCTGCATGGGCGGGCAGTGTGCATACCGCCCGGCGGTATGTCACTGATGAATTTTTTGCCGGGCGGTATGTCGGCGGTTTGTAGGTGTTTTTTTGCGAAAATTGCATTTTTGGGCGGTACGCGGGCGGTAGGGGGCAGTATGTCCACCAATTTTGGGCCCTGACTTACTTTAAAAGTTGGAGCAAAGCACACTTCTGCAAATGCACAGTAAATAGAAATAGTTTTAAAATAGCCTGTACTGAGTTTTGATGAGATTAGTCCTTGTTGTTTCTGGTTTCTTGCCATTGCACCATTGGATTGGGTGTTTACTTTTATTTGGTTTCCCACTGCACTGGTGGACCTCAGTATCTGAAACAATAGGTGGACTTAGGTTATCGTCTCTGACCCCTGGATATTCGCAGCCCCTTGCCTCACCTCAGCAGCAAACGTATCAGAGATGGCCCAATCTCAATCTTTGCTGCCAATGGGAAGTGCAGGTGTGACTTTAAAAAGCTGTTCCAACATGTTTTTCGGTCGTGCCCAAGAAATCGTGACCTCTGTGTGCCCAGTGCATGATGCAATGGAAGTGCACCATCATTATGTAAATAAGGGGGCGGCCGAAAACCTAGGGAAGCCCCATCTGTGCATCAGCAGCATGAGATGTGCTGGGTAAAATGTGGAAGCACCATCCAAAGGTGAAATGAGCACTAATGCTTCTTATTCACTGGTTTGAAGAATTTAATGGGCTGGCATGTTTGGTAAGGTCTAGGGGCTGACATTCACCTCCGCCGGAAACGGGTCGCATCTACTTTTTCCTGTGTTTTCACCGCCGCAGTGGATATGGTGGCCTCTTGCGCGAAATTCAGCTCTTTGTCTTTTTGTTAGAACAGGGTGGAAGTCAGTCATAATGGGGACGGAAGTGGGGTGGAGAGCAGAAGATCAGTCATAAGAGGGGCGGAAGTGGGGGCGGGCAGAGTGTCCGCCACTGTCAGTCATCAGCGTAGCACTGATGACGTCATCACGCTGGCGCGTCACCACATCTCTCCCCTTCACTTCAAGGGGAGAGCCGCTGCAAGCTCTGCGATTATTTTAGTTAGATTGGAGCGTGGACAAGACCAGCGGCGGGGTCGGGTCCCAGGTGCAGGAGAAGCGCGCGTAGTGGCGATTGTCGGCAGCATGGAGCGGAGACCGAGACATGCAGGGACCGGCGATCGGAGGCGGTGTGGAGTGGAGGTTGGGACCAGCAGGGACCGGAGATCGGAGGCGGTGTGGAGTGGAGACCGAGACATGCAGGGACCGGTGATCGGAGGCGGTGTGGAGTGGTGGTTGGGACCGGCGGGGACCGGCGATCGGAGGCGGTGTGGAGTGGAGGTTGGGACCGGCGGGGACCGGCGATCGGAGGCGGTGTGGAGTGGAGGTTGGGACTGGCGGGGACCGGCGATCGGAGGCGGTGTGGAGTGGAGGTTGGGACCGGCAGGGACCGGCGATCGGAGGCGGTGTGGAGTGGAGGTTGGGACCGGCAGGGACCGGCGATCGGAGGCGGTGTGGAGTGGAGGTTGGGACCGGCAGGGACCGGCGATCGGAGGCGGTGTGGAGTGGAGGTTGGGACCAGCAGGGACCGGCGATTGGAGGCGGTGTGGAGTGGAGGTTGGGACCGGCAGGGACCGGCGATCGGAGGCGGTGTGGAGTGGAGGTTGGGACCAGCAGGGACCGGCGATCGGAGGCGGTGTGGAGTGGAGGTTGGGACCAGCAGGGACCGGCGATCGGAGGCGGTGTGGAGTGGAGGTTGGGACCGGCAGGGACCGGCGATCGGAGGCGGTGTGGAGTGGAGGTTGGGACCGGCAGGGACCGGCGATCGGAGGCGGTGTGGAGTGGAGGTTGGGACCGGCGGAGACCGGTGATCGGAGGCGGTGTGGAGTGGAGGTTGGGACCAGCAGGGACCGGCGATCGGAGGCGGTGTGGAGTGGAGGTTGGGACCAGCGGGGACCGGCGATCGGAGGCGGTGTGGAGTGGAGGTTGGGACCGGCGGGGACCGGCGATCGGAGGCGGTGTGGAGTGGAGGTTGGGACCAGCAGGGACCGGCGATCGGAGGCGGTGTGGAGTGGAGGTTGGGACCAGCAGGGACCGGCGATCGGAGGCGGTGTGGAGTGGAGGTTGGGACCAGCAGGGACCGGCGATCGGAGGCGGTGTGGAGTGGAGGTTGGGACCAGCAGGGACCGGCGATCGGAGGCGGTGTGGAGTGGAGGTTGGGACCGGCGAGGACCGGCGATCGGAGGCGGTGTGGAGTGGAGGTTGGGACTGGTGGGGACCGGCGATCGGAGGCGGTGTGGAGTGGAGGTTGGGACCGGCAGGGACCGGTGATCGGAGGCGGTGTGGAGTGGAGGTTGGGACCGGAGGGACCGGCGATCGGAGGCGGTGTGGAGTGGAGGTTGGGACTGATGGGGACCGGCGATTGGAGGCGGTGTGGAGTGGAGGTTGGGACTGGTGGGGACCGGCGATCGGAGGCGGTGTGGAGTGGAGGTTGGGACCGGCGAGGACCGGCGATCGGAGGCGGTGTGGAGTGGAGGTTGGGACTGATGGGGACCGGCGATTGGAGGCGGTGTGGAGTGGAGGTTGGGACCGGAGGGACCGGCGATCGGAGGCGGTGTGGAGTGGAGGTTGGGACTGGCAGGGACCGGCGATCGGAGGCGGTGTGGAGTGGAGGTTGGGACCGGCGGGGAGCGGCAGATTGTAGACAATGAGTAGCAGAGGAACGACGAAATCGGGGCCCAGGAGCGGTGAGGTCGGGGCCCCGGAGTGGAGAGAGATAGGGGCTCAGGAGCGGTGAGGTTCGGGCCCAGGAGTGGCGAGGTTGGAGACCAGGAATGGAGTGAGATCAGGGCCCGGGAGTGGCAAGGTTGGGAGTTGCAAGGTTGGGGCCCAGGAGCGGTGAGGTTGGGGCCCAGGAATGGAGTGAGATCGGGGCCCGGGAGTGGTGAGGTTAGGGCGCAGGAATGGAGTGAGATCGGGGCCCGGGAGTGGTGAGATCGAGGCCCAAGAGTGGAGTGAGATCGGGACCCGGGAGTGGAGTGAGATTGGGGCCCGGGAGCGGCAAGGTCGGGGCACAGGAGCGAGCTGGAGCCCAGGATCGAGGCCGAGGCCCAGGAGTAGTGCAGCATGTACCAGCAGTGGGGACGGGGCCCAGGGAAAGTGCAGCATTGGCCTCCAGTGAGGCTGTGAGGCCCACCCTGCGACCTATGAATTCTAAGGACAGTAGGAGTATGTGTGTGCACTAGGCAGCGGAGCTTGGTCTCCAGTCATCTTGGATAACCTTTGTCACTGGACAAAGACCTTGCTCTGTCAAGCCCGTGTAGTGGCTGGTGTGCAACAGCCACCCCACGTTAAAAGAATTCACGCACAGGCATCTTCCGCTGTTCAAGTTATAGTTCGGGACTTGGAATATCAGGTCCCTTATGGAAACACAAGAACTCTACCATTTTAGTTAGGTACACTACACCACCAGGGAGGGTTTCAGCTGGGCCATCAAGCTGACCTAGCAGTCGGCCGACAAAAAGAAATAAGATGCCGGCTGTGGCAGTGCGCCCTCCCCTTTAATGGCAGCTGCACCACCATTTTGCACACACTGCAAACATCGTGCACCGACCGAAAAAACTGTTGGAGGCATCGCGCAGCGGCCGCAAGATTCTTTTAGGTGAATTTTGCTTGCGGGGCGGGAGATCGGCGGGGTGCGCTTTGCTGATGTACTTAGGAGGGTTCGGCAGCAGCAAGGCGGAAGTGGGGACCGACGGAAAAAACGCGTGGGAGAATTTTGCGAGCGGCGACCATTCGATAAAAAATCGGCGGCCATTCGACAACATCGCGTGGCCGCCACTTTCCGGCAGTAATAGGCCTTATCTGGAGGCTAAATCTAGGCCCCCTAGTCTTAACACAGCTATCTGATGGGCGGATATCTTCTAAATCAGAACACATACCTGTTAGCATCAGTCAGATGCATGAAAATTAAGGGGAACTTGGCTTTAACGTTTTTAATTGGGTCACAAGGCACCATTATGTGAGTTTAAGCAGTTGCATAGAATGACATAGGATATACAGCACAGAAACAGGCCTTTCGGCCCAACCAGTTCATGCCGGTGTTTATGCGCCACTCGAGCCTCCTTCCATCCTTCCTCATCTAACTCAGCATAACCCTCTATTCCCTTCTCCCTCATATCCTTACCTAGCTTCCCCTTAAATGCATCTATACTATTCGCCACATTCTCACCACTCTCTGGGTAAAGACATTTCTCCTGAATTCCCTGTCGGATTTCTTGGTGACATCTGATATTGATGGCCTTTAGTTTTGCTGGTTCATAAAGTCAGAAGATGAGGGGTACACCTGCACTGAAAAAAACTTTGTTATTTTTTTTAAGAACAGGGCAACATTTGATACATGCCGGCATGTCTAATGAGCTTCATTACAAGAATTATAAATGGGTATCTGGATTCAAGTGTAACAGATGCTATAGAGTTCAGAATGACAGGAGGTAGAATATAGAGAGATGTACGCTCTATGGTAGCATGTGTGGTGCATTATTTTAAAGTACCATTGTGAGAATTGTTGGAGGAAAATGGCAGCCAGCAGGAAGCTAAGGACAACGATAAATAAATTTGCTCGTGGAGAGAAATTTAAAGACAGGTTTTACTGGACCATTATATTTGTATGCTGCTTATGTTTCAAGGAGAGGAGAAGAGAGGGGGGTAAGTGAGAGTATACACAGCCAATTTCTGAAAGAATTCCCCAACAAAATGCAGACAATGTGCCAACACACCGCCTCCAGTGCCAACCACAACCCCGACAAGGTCAGTTATACAACTTTACTGGCAGCAGAATGCCTGAAATCGTCGTCCGTGCGCAGACAGTGAATTTGCTGTCTTTAAAAGGCAACGGCTCCACATTTCTATGCTGCAAGTGCCAGCATTATTATTAGGCTCCCCTTAACAAAAATAAAATGAACCTAATAAGCATCTTGACTGACAATTTAAGACAATTTCTTGAGTGATTTCTTGCATCCTTTCCAAACTGTGAAGGGAATATTAATAAGGAGTTCAGCGCAACAGTAATGACAGTGACTAATAGTCTGTTTCTGCCAGTATACATCACTATTATCCTCCCGCCGTACATTTGTTACTAATGCCATTCATTTCAAGTTTCTTTTAAAACCAATTTAACGGCCCATGTTGAAAGAGTCTTTTATTTATTTTAGGGCAGGGTAACACAAACAAGCGACGCAGTCCACCATTGTGTACTCAGCAGTCAAGTAATGAACCACAAACTGCATCGATTGAATCTCATTGTACTCAGCAAACACAGATATATTGTATACTAACTGCAGCGGAAACTCAATAAAAAGGGCAGTGCATCTCCAGTTCCAGTTAACACGTTGCTGTCAAAGTCCTGTAGGGGTCACAGTTGGATCACGCAGAGAACATCAGTAAATTGTTCACATAGCAACTTAAGAATGTTGTGGTTCACTTCCTTCTTAAACTGTACATCATAAAACAGCACGAGACTAACAACATAACTAAGAACAGCAGGCGTCTTGTTATCTTGTTACTAAACAGCATGGATAATTACATTTGTGTATCTATCACTTTCACGTGAAGACAAAATGTATATTTTCAGTACTGGAAGGCATTTCTTGCAATTTAGGTGGCCCCAAAAAATTAAAAGGTTTGCGTTCAGTTTGATTTTATCTCCATTTCATCTCTTGCATGGGAAGCGCTGTGTGTTTGAGATGTTTTCATTTGAGGATATAAATTTCACATTGTATTTTTTCTAATGGTTGTGCGCTGCAACAGTTTGCATTCATGTAGTGCCTTGAACACAGAAAGATATACCAAGGCACCTCAGAGTTAAGCATTGGATACAAGCAGGAATGTGAGCGGGGACAAGAGGGTGTCAGGGGACACAGGGAAAAGGTGACCAAAAACCCAAGGAGGTAGAAAGAAGGCCTTTGCAGATGCGGAGAAATAAAACAAGACGAAGAAATTTAGGGAGGGAGTTCCAGAATGTGAGGACAAGATGCCTGAAGGTTAGATTGTTCATTTCATGATCCCTTAACTCCCCCAGCTCTCTAGTTATTCAGCAAGGGCAGAACACAAGGGACCTGGTTAAGGTATTATTCCATAATGATCTCGGAATGCTTTCTTGTGCCGGCTGATGGAATGCATTTCTGCAGAGAGGAACTTGTCCTGCAAGTTCTTTCACCTCCCCTGAGCAGTAATAATCCATTATTGAACATTCATATAACCAGCAGTTCAGCCAAAGGATATGACCTAGAGGTAACTATGGCCAGGCGAGGGGGAGAGGATATAAATCCAGATCCATCTCTTTAAATAACGCAATATGCCACTTTCTAAGTAGTATTGATTAGTTATTTTCTTTCTGCTTTTCACTTTGATATATTAAGGTTCATTTGGAATGGATACAGATATAGAACAACAACAGTTCTTTGTCCTGAGTTGCTTCTCATAGAGTTTCACATTTCTCTCCAGTCTGGTGTTTTCCTCATAAATGGTACTCATCTGACTTGCACTCCCCAGCACTCCCCCTCCTGGCCTTTGGATACATTGCTCAAAACTGACTTAGAACTTTCTACCATAGCTAGTAAACACGACACCAATCATTGCCTGACCGGGGGTGGGGGTGGGGCGGGAAGTAGGCCTCCGCCAAAGCCACTCTGTATTACAGTTGCTGAGATCAGCCATGATCGTATTAAATGGCGGAGCAGGCTCGAGGGGCTGGATGGCCTACTCCTGCTCCTAATTCTTATGTTCTTATGTTCTTATGTTCTTATGTGCATGAGAGACACTCAGAATAACTCACTCTTTGATGCTCTTCTTTTCTTAGGCAGTCCCTCCCAGGGTGACTTGCTTCCACACTAAAAATGAGTTCTCGGGTGACTGAAGAGTCCAATGCTGGACCCACAGTCTCTGTCACCGATGTGGCAGACGGTGGT
Organism: Pristiophorus japonicus; assembly: GCF_044704955.1. NCBI lineage: Eukaryota > Metazoa > Chordata > Chondrichthyes > Pristiophoridae > Pristiophorus > Pristiophorus japonicus. Next base: position 49,177,543 of record NC_091996.1, read on the forward strand.
TGAAGGAACGGGTGGGTGGAGTGCCTGGGTTGCCGCGCGCTCCTTCCGCTGTCAATGCTCGGCTTCAGCTTGCTCTCGGCGAAGAGACTCGCGGTGTTCAGCGCCTTCCCGGATGCTTTTCCTCCACTTTGAGTGGTCTTGGGCCAGGGATTCCCAGGTGTTGGTGGGGATGTTGCACTTTTTCTAGGAGGCTTTGAGGGTGTCATTGAAGCGTTTCCTCTGCTCATCTGGGGCTCGTTTGCCATGTCGAAGCTCCAAGTAGAGCACTTGCTTTGGGAGTCTTGTGTCAGGCATGCAGACGATGTGGCCCATCCAACAGAGCTGATCGAGTGTGGTCAATGCTTTGGATGCTGGGGATGTTGGCCTGAGCGAGAATACGAACAGTGGTGCGCCTATCCTGCCAATGGATTTGCAGGATCTTGCGGAGGCAGCATTGGTAGTATTTCTCCAGTGTTTTGAGGTGACTGCTGTACACAGTCCATGTCTCTGAGTCATATAGAAAGGCGGGTATCACTACTGCTCTGTAGACCATGAACTTGGTGCCGGGTTTGAGGTCCTGGTCTTCAAACACTCTTCCTCAGGCGACCGAAGGCTATATTGGCACACTGAAGACGGTGTTGGACCTCATCGTCGATGCTCACTGACCACGGGAACCACACTGCTCCCAGTGCTCTGCTGAGGTTTGGCCTTTCTATGGATGAAAGTGGTGAGTATGAATCTGTGTCCTTTGATCCCACAGCATCTGTTTGTAATTTTTCCCAATTTTCTCCTCATTTACCCTGATGGCATTGACACCTGCCGGAACTTCCACAAGAACTGGTCACCCATGTGAGGGCATGCAGCATCAAACTGGAGACAAGTTGCTGAGGGGGTGGGGAGGATTTGAAAGGAAGACAATCCCGCTGGACCCAAGTGGCTATTCTTGTATGGTGAGCGTCAGTAAGCTGTTCAATCTGCGAGGGAAACACAGCCAAATCGGATTCAACTTTTGAGACCTCTTTTCCCCTCTTTAGCCCTTGGGAACTAAGGTTAATTGTAGCCCATCAATTGTAGCAGCCCAACTCTTGCTCCAGCTGAGATTGGGTAGCTCAGCACAGATTGGAAATCATAACAGTGGCCTTTTGGTCTGCATGATTTAGTCCTGGAGCTGGTGGTATATTTGCCCATTCGGCTGTGGATTAGCTCACTTTTTAGGCTTCAGTGCCCATTGGTCAAGGTTTTAAAGGCACTGCGGCTCCGTTGGTCTCCTTTCGGAGTCACGATGGGAGTCCAAATGATAATCTCTGCAAAACTTAAGTCGAACAGTGCAAAATCATGAAGCTGCACTTAATGGAACTGGATGGATGATGGCACCTGACTTATTTTAAATTGCACAGATTGAGATTTGTATCTGCTTTGAAGTGCTTTCTCACTAATGAGCATCAATTTCAATCAAGCAGGGACTCAGACTCGCAGTCATTTATTTTCCTGTGTCCAGAACTTCAGTGTTCTTGTGTTTGATCTTCTGCGGTGTTGCAACATGGTTTCTTCAATTTTAGATGTTTTCAACAAGGGTGGTTTACAAGCACAACCCGCTTCCCTTGAGTTCCAAAGAACAGAAATATCTGTGTCAAAATGTACTTGAATACTGATGAGAATTGTAATGTATTTGCTTTATAGGTTCTTTGCTTAATAATTTATAGCAACACATTGGATCCCCTGAACTCAACTGGCTGGGGTTTTATTGAGTCTTGTGAACATCACATGTCTGGCTATGCCACTCACAACTCAACAGCTTGACAAGCTTGTGAGCATACTCACAGTTGCATGCATTACAAGAATGTACAACATATTATGTTAGTGCATCAAAACCATTATATGCTCCACAGGAACAGCAGGTGATTTTGGTAACTTTGGAGAACCACCAACTAATTTCAAGCACAAATGGCAGCATCAGGTAATGGGGGAGGGTTGAAGGGAGCATCAAGGTCAATACAAAATAAGACATATTGGCCTTGAATTTGTGGTCGGTATGACGGTGTACTTTCAGAGTACGCCATCATATTGCCTTTGAAATTGACCGCACGTTTGGAATTTCTGCATGCGTTAAATTCCGAACTTGCGATCAGTCATGTTCCGAATCTACAGATGAACCACTGTGACTTTCAAATCCTCATTGAAATTGAAAAGTTGGGCTAATTGTCCACTTACTGTGCATTAATTATACTGGAAAATGTTACACCTGGTACAAACGGGCGCAGGAGCCTGTTTGCACAGTGTAAGGAGGGGGGATGATAAAATTGTATAATCATTAAAAAGAAACATGTAACACAATCTACCAGACAGCTATAAAGGCTCAGTATGAGGAATGAGATCATTTTAATCTTTTAAAAAATATCTTGCAGTAACAAACTGTATTGGGCAAGACCGGAACCAATGTCCTCGGGGGAGTGTATGATAGTGCTGTTGGGGAGGGGTTAAACTAATATGGCAGGGGGATGGGAACCTATGCAGGGAGACAGAGGGAAGTAAAATGGGGGCAGAAGCAAAAGATAGAAAGAAGAAAACTAAAAGTGGAGGGCAGAGAAACCCAAGGCAAAAATCAAAAAGGGCCATATTACAGCAAAATTCTAAAGGGACAAAGTGTGTTAAAAAGACAAGCCTGAAGGCTCTGTGCCTCAATGCGAGGAGTATTCATAATAAGTTGGATGAATTAACTGCGCAGACAGCTATTAACGGATATGATATAATTGGGATTACAGAAACATGGCTCCAGGGTGACCAAGGCTGGGAACTCAACATCCAGGGGTATTCAACATTCAGGAAGGATAGACAAAAAGGAAAAGGAGGCGGGGTAGCGTTGCTGGTTAAAGAAGAAATTAATGCAATAGTAAGGAAGGACATTAGCTTGGGTAATGTGGAATCTGTATGGGTTGAGCTGCGGAATACCAAAGGGCAGAAAACGCTAGTGGGAGTTGTGTACAGACCACCAAACAGTAGTAGTTAGGTTGGGGACAGCATCAAACAAGAAATTAGGGATGCGTGCAATAAAGGGCGACTTTAATCTACATATAGATTGGGCTAACCAATCTGGTAGCAATACAGTAGAGGAGGATTTCCTGGAGTGTATTCGGGATGGTTTTCCAGACCAATATATCGAGAAACAAATTAGAGGGCTGGCCATCCTAGACTGGGTGATGTGTAATGAGAAAGGACTAAATAGCAATCTTGTTGTGCGAGGCCCCTTGGGGAAGAGTGACCATAATATGGTAGAATTCTTTATAAAGCTGGAGAGTGTGGAAAGTATTTTTATCTAAGCTGATACCATACGGTATTTGTGTGCCTTTTGATTAAAATGGAGTCCTGGCCCTTCCAGAACTTTCTGCATTTTAGCAGTCAGCTTGCATAAACAGCTAAACCTGCTGTTAGATGGCTGATGGCCATCAGACAGCTAGGAGACAAGTCATGCTGAGACAAGTAACCCCCCATGGTGCTCTCCTATTGTCTACACTACAGGAGTTCCATGTCACCCCACCCTTATCTTTTAGCCATTATCTCTTTCCGAGACCTCATCCATTTGATGCAAACAGATAAACTGACCAGGAAATTGAAACAATCCTGACACAATACAAGACAGGTGATAGCCCATTACCTATGACTCATGGAGTAATGGCCGTTTGGCTTTCTGATAACCCTGACAAAAGGAAATATCTGGACACCATGTCAGGACCAGGATATAGTAATTAACTCTTTATCTGTATTCACTGACTGTGAGACAGAGCAATACACAGGGAGAGGCCAGAACTTTGGTTTTACTGTATAAATATCTTGTTAAACTGAACCATTGCGGAGGTGATCACTTAGCCCTTGACTGAGTGAAACCTACCCCTTGCGAGCAAGTAAATTAAAAAGGAAACTTCTACCGGAGCTGTAAGTGTCGGAGTCATTCTTTTCGGAGGTCGAGATTTCGACAGTTATTGGAGGTTCCACCGAGATGCATACTCTCTGTTCTGTGAGTAAAACGGATACAGGCATAGTGCCTCTCCAGTGAAAGGCTTCGGTGGCCAAACAAGGTGAGCCTTTGCTCACAAGAGGTTTCTTCACTGTTGAATCGCAGATGTAATCTGTTGTCCACAGCTGAGGTACTGCATCTACAAGACTCGGCATTTAAAAGTTAAAGGTATTTTTTTTATAACCATTTCTTTCTCAGCTCGCCAGCAGAAGAGAGCAGGTTCTGGAAAAAAACCTCGAGACAGCCCGGGGAAGGTTTCAGTAGGTAAGGGAGCGCTAGTCGATCGAAAAGGGTTCCAGGTTCTTATGTGATAAGATTTTTATTGTTTTTAATTCGGAAGGGGTTCTTATGTGATAAGACTATTAAAAAAAAAGAAAAAAGAAAGCGCTAATCGATCGAAGGTTCTTATGTGATAAGATTTTTATTGTTTTTAATTCGGAAGGGGTTCTTATGTGATAAGACTATAAAAAAAAAGAGCGCAATCGATCAAAGAGTTTGGGTACGGAACCTTAAGTTTTATCAGCTGTTATTAGGATAAGTTAAGGACTCGGTCTGTAGTGGCGTATAACGCAGACTGAGAATTTGTTTAGAGGTTATGATTTGTGTACTCACGGGAATATTGTTTGTTGTCCTTGTATTACTGTTGGGTGCAATACCTTTGTGAGTCATTGCCATTAGAGAAACGGGAAGAGTCACCAGGGAAAGTTGTGATTCGAAAAAAAAACACAAGGATTGATTAGGAAAAGAAACAGTAACTGATTGATCAACTACGATTGGTTCGTGCCAACATCTCTCACACACCCAGACTGAGCCCGAATTAAGAGCCTTTTCAGGCCACGTAACGGCCAGGAGAAGTGGGCGTAGAGAACTCGGTTGGCCGAAAGGATTGTGAGATCAGAAACTGTGGGAAAATCTTAATCATCCAGAATGGGTGCCGGAGCAAGTTAAAACACCACAAAAGGCACACCAGCCTATGTCATGCTCCAGAATTGTGGTCAGTCTTCAATTGACCAAAGAAACAAAAACGGTAAAATGGACTAAGGGTGAAAACAGGCCATTTCCACCCGATGGTTCATTTAATTTAGAGAGAACAACTTGTCTCCAGGAGTGTCTTATAAACAGAGATCCAGGTAGAAAAAAAAAAGGAAAGTAATAGAAAAGGCCTGGGTTCCGATTCTTCAAGTCCATGTAAAATTAACAGAGGAAATAAATCAAATGTAAAAAAAAAAGAGAACCTGATAGTGACTTATGGATTAAAAAAAAAATGAAGCTAGCAAAAGAAAAAGCTTTATTGAATGGAGAGAGACTTGTGAATGTCTTGTCTTTCAATGAGAGTGCGTGAATGTCTTGTCTTTGAATGAGAGTGCTTCTGTCTTTTTTCCTTGTGTCTGGAAACCTGTTTGGAAAGGTTGTGGAATTGCCTGTTTGTTTTAGCTCCACCCACTTTTTCAAACAAAGTGAAGTTTTTTTAACCCTTCATAGTGTTGTCCTGTAAGTGGGAAGTTTAAGACATTTTAAGTTAGAAGCGCAGGTGTGGATTTATTCGGATGAGAGGTTACGGAGCTAGGAAATGCACAAAGGATAGGTTTGTTGAGACATGGTGGTTAAAAGTTGTAATGCCTTTTTTTTTTAAAAAGCCTTTGTGGGTCTCTCGAGGTGCAGGCTGGGGGAGTACACTCTCATTGTCCTTGGTGTAAATTCTTGGTACAAAAGCTTCTAGCTCAGTAAGAGGATTTTTTTTTGATAAAGAGTGACAGTACAATAGTTGAATTGGGATTTTGAGATATTTCAGGTGATCTCTTGATCAACATTTTGGGTGTATTGGAAAAATCTTGGGTTTGGAAGCCTTTTAATAAAATTAGAAAACAAGTACTTTACATTCTGTGATCTGTGAATCACCATAAGCATAAATGAGAAGTCCGTGTAACACACAGATTTGTCCAGTTCAGAAGCCCACACAAATGGAGGTTTGTCCATGACCTACGAGCTGTGAATGAATCTACTATATTCTCACAATGCCTAAAGAGGGATCTGGAAGATGTAATTTTACCAGCAGGTTCTACACTTGTGCAGTATGTTGACGACTTATTGCTCGCCTCACCCTCCAAATTGGCCTGCGAAACGGACTCCCTTGTGTTATTAAAAGCTCTGGCCTCGAAAGGACACAAGGTGTCAAAGGCAAAGTTACAATTTGTCTCAGAAAAGGTTCGGTATCTAGGGCACGAATTGGTCAGAGATACGAGACAATTGACACAAGACCGAGTAAAAGCAATCTGCTCTGCCCCACTACCAGTAACCAAGAGAGAAATGAAACACCTTCTCGGCATGACAGGATACTGCCGGCAATGGGTTACGAGTTATTCCGAGATTGTTAGACCACTGTTAGACATGTCCATGCCCGCACTACCAGAGAAGTTGATTTGGAATGAGGTATCCCGGAATGCTTTTCAGAACCTTAAACAGTCCCTCACTTCAGCACCCGCCTTGGGATTACCAGATTACACTAAGCTATTCAACTTATTTGTGCATCACAAGTCGGGTTTTGCACAATCTGTTTTGACTCAGTTACATGGGGACAGGCAGCGACCGGTAGCATATTTCAGTACCCAACTAGACCCAGTGGCACGCGGACTACCAGGATGTCTTCCTTCGTTGGCAGCAGCTTATTATGCTATGCAACAGGCTCAGACAATCAAAAATGCAGAACAAGTGGAAAATCTCCTGCGAGCCATTCAATGCCCTTTGAAACTTGCCATTATCAAATGCCAAGCACATACAGGCCAGTCGAATGAGGTGGCACTTGGGAATGCCAGAGCTGATAATGCAGCTAAGTCAGCAGCTCTGTCGAAAGGGGGGATGCAGGTGTCATTGTTCCCACTAAGGAAAAATAATTGCTCAGACCCGCCACCCACTATTAATGACGTGCTGGCCTTTCAGACACAGGCCGGTACGGAGGAGGTGGTGACCTGGACGAAGGATCAATGTTATAAAATCCAGAAGGAATATGGGTTCACCATGACTGCCGCGTGGTGGCCCCGAGATCCTTACTTCCATGGATTGCCCGATGTGTTCATACATTCACACATGCAGGCAAAGGGGGATTGGCAGATTATATTTTGGCAACTTGGTATGCACCAGGTATTTCGGCAATTGCAAAACAAATCTGCGAAAATTGTGTTACCTGTCAGACAATGAATCCGGGTAAGACGGAAAAAGTAGAATCTGCCTCCCACCCAAATCCAGTCAGGCCTTTTGTACATTTACAAATGGATTTTATTGAATTACCTATGTGTATGGGATTCAAGTATGTATTAGTTATTGTAGATGTGTTCTCTAGATGGATTGAAGCCTTTCCATGTAAAAAGGCCGATGCCACTACTGTTGCTAAATGTTTGTTAAAAGAAATTGTACCGCGCTTCGGAATCCCTGCTAAGCTTTCCAGTGATAACGGGTCACATTTCACGGAACTGTTATAAGAGAAATGTGTAAAGCTTTACAGATTAATCAACGTTTTCATTGCAGTTATCATCCACAATCAGCTGGACTTGTTGAAAGATATAATGGAATGCTTAAAAATAAGCTGGCAAAACTATGCAATGACACTGGACTGAAATGGACAGAACTGCTGCCCTTAGCTTTGATGGTAATGCGATCTGCAACCAACAGAACAACAGGCCTGTCACCGCATGAGATAGTTATGGGACGTCCCCAACGACTACCTTTTACAGCACCATTTACTGCAAAACAGATGGACATCCACAAAATGGAGGAAAATATGTTGAATTATTGTATTGCACTAACCAAATGTATTTCCAGCTTTCATTCACAGGTAAAGGAAGCCCAAGTCAAGCCAGCGGAAGGGAAGTGTCATAACCTGGAGCCAGGGGAATTTGTTTACATCAAGATTTTTAAAAGGAAAAGCAGTCTACAGCCAAGATTCGAAGGACCATACCAGGTCTTGCTGGCGACCAATACTGCAATCAAGGTAAAGGAAAGACCAACATGGATCCACGCATCCCATTGCAAACGGGCACCCGACCAGGAGGAAGGGACGAAGGAATCAGAGGAACAGAAAAAGGAAGACTGAATAAGGAACTGTATGGACTATGGGGACTGATGGTGCTGGGCTTGACAGGGTTTTACTTCACATTATTGATTACACCAGGGGTACAGACCCACTACCGAAGGGAATTGCACGTAAACGTATTTATGGCACTGAGTCATAGGTATGCTCAAGTAAGAAACTTGTCGAGTTGTTGGATATGTTCCCATGTACCTGTCCACTCCAGGGGGGTATTCCCCTGAGATCCGTCCCCTTTAACGAATCAGAAATGGTAGAATGGTTGACAGTGCAAAACAGGACAAAACTAACTAAGGGGCCAGAAACGAAGGAGCAAACAGAATGGAGGTCGGCAGGGTATAAACTTACAGCCTTCCAGGGATGGTACCAGCCCAATTATGATAATAACCATCAGCCTCCCTTCCTAAGCATTACTCCCAGAATAGGAAATCCTGAAGGTATAATATGCCTAGTGAGTAATGAAACTAAAGAAAATGGAAATGGAGAGACTGTACAAGATCAGAATGGATTGAGTTGTCCTTGTGAAGGACAAAATGGGGGAATGTGGAAAGTATTTTTATCTAAGCTGATACCATACGGTATTTGTGTGCCTTTTGATTAAAATGGAGTCCTGGCCCTTCCAGAACTTTCTGCATTTTAGCAGTCAGCTTGCATAAACAGCTAAACCTGCTGTTAGATGGCTGATGGCCATCAGACAGCTAGGAGACAAGTCATGCTGAGACAAGTAACCCCCCATGGTGCTCTCCTATTGTCTACACTACAGGAGTTCCATGTCACCCCACCCTTATCTTCTAGCCTTTATCTCTTTCCGAGACCTCATCCATTTGATGCAAACAGATAAACTGACCAGGAAATTGAAACAATCCTGACACAATACAAGACAGGTGATAGCCCATTACCTATGACTCATGGAGTAATGGCCGTTTGGCTTTCTGATAACCCTGACAAAAGGAAATATCTGGACACCATGTCAGGACCAGGATATAGTAATTAACTCTTTATCTGTATTCACTGAATGTGAGACAGAGCAATGCACAGGGAGAGGCCAGAACTTTGGTTTTACTGTATAAATATCTTGTTAAACTGAACCATTGCGGAGGTGATCACTTAGCCCTTGACTGAGTGAAACCTACCCCTTGCGAGCAAGTAAATTAAAAAGGAAACTTCTACCGGAGCTGTAAGTGTCGGAGTCATTCTTTTCGGAGGTCGAGATTTCGACAAGAGTGACACAGTTAATTCAGAGACTAAGGTCCTGAACTTAAGGAAAGGTAAGTTCGATGGTATGAGACGTGAATTGGCTAGAATAGACTGGCAAATGATACTTAATGGGTTAACGGTGGATGGCAATGGCAGACGTTTAAAGATCACATGTGTAATGTCCTTACACACTACTATAAATTCATACGAGGCACATTCTGCAGACAAGGTCACTCTGTGACCTGAACCTTATTCACAGGACCAAGAAGTGATGACCGTGCATGGGACCTCCCTTTATATACCTGGATGACCAGGTGAGGAGCGTCTCCCACAAGTTCACCCCCTGTGGTCAAGGTGTGCATTTCTTAGGTGTATACAGTATGCAGTGTTGTTATGAAGGTTACAGTTACATAAAGGTTACATACATGACAACATGGATGAACTTCAACAATTGTACATCCCTGTCTGGAATAAAAATAAAAAGATGACGGTGGCTCAACCATGTCTATCAAGGGAAATTAGGGATAAATCCAAGGAAGAAGCATATAAATTGGCCAGAAAAAGCAGCAAACCTGAGGACTGGGAGAAATTTAGAATTCAGCAGAGGAGGACAAAGGGTTTAATTGGGAGGGATAAAATAAAGTATGAGAGGAAGCTTGCTGGGAACATAAAAACTGACTGCAAAAGCTTCTATAGATATATGAAGAGGAAAAGATTAGTGAAGACAAACGTAGGTCCCTTACAGTCAGAATCAGGTGAATTTATAATGGGGAACAAAGAAATGGCAGTCCAATCGAACAAATACTTTGGTTTTGTTGTCACAAAGGAAGACACAAATAACCTTCTGGAAATACTAGGGGACCGAGGTTCTAGCAAGAAGCAGGAACTGAAGGAAATCCTTACTAGTCAGAAAATTGTGTTAGGGAAATTGATGGGATTGAAGGCCGATAAATCCCCAGGGCCTGATAGTCTGCATCCCAGAGTACTCAAGGAAGTGGCCCTAGAAATAGTGGATGCATTGATCATCATTTTCCAACAGTCTATCGACTCTGGATCAGTTCCTATGGACTGGAGGGTAGCTAATGTAACACCACTTTTAAAAAAAAGGAGGGAGAGAGAAAACGGGTAATTATAGACTGGTTAGCTTGACATCAGTTGTGGGGAAAATGTTGGAATCAATTATTAAAGATGAAATAGTAGCACATTTGGAAAGCAGTGACAGGATCGATCCAAGTCAGCATGAATTTATGAAAGGGAAATCATGCTTGACAAATCTTCTAAATTTTTTGAGGATGTAACTAATAGAGTGGACAAGGGAGAACCAGTGGATGTGGTGTATTTGGAATTTCAAAAGGCTTTTGACAAGGTCGCACACAAGAGATTGGTGTGCAAAATTAAAGCACATGGTATTGGGGGTAATGTGTTGACATGGATAGAGAACTGGTTGGCAGACAGAAAGCAGAGAGTCGAGATAAACAGGTCCTTTTCAGAATGGCAATCAGTGACTAGTGGGGTGCCGCAGGGCTCAGTGCTGGGACCCCAGCTATTTACAATATACATCAATGATTTAGATGAAGCAATTGAGTGTAATATTTCCAAGTTTGCAGATGACACTATACTGGGTGGCAGTGTTAGCTGTGAGGAGGATGCTAAGAGACTGCAGGGTGACTTGGACAGGTTAGGTGAGTGGGTCAATGCATGGCAGATGCAGTATAATGTGGATAAATGTGAGGTTATCCACTTTGGTGGCAAAAACATGAAGGCAGAATATTATCTGACTGGCGGCAGATACGGAAAAAGGGAGGTGCAATGAGACCTGGGTGTCATAGTACATCAGTCATTGAAAGTTGGCATGCAGGTACAGCAGGCGGTGAAGAAGGCATATGGCATGTTGGCCTTCATAGCTAGGGGATTTGAGTATAGGATCAGGGAGGTCTTACTGCAGTTGTACAGGGCCTTGGTGAGGCCTCACCTGGAATATTGTGTTCAGTTTTTCTCCTAATCTGAGGAAGGACGTTCTTGCTATTGAGGGAGTGCAGCGAAGGTTCACCAAACTGATTCCCGGGATTGCAGGACTGACATATGAGGAGAGACTGGATCGACTGGGCCTGTATTCACTGGCGTTTAGAAGAATGAGAGGGGATCTCATAGAAACATAGAAAATTCTGACGGGATTGGACAGGTTAGATGCAGGAAGAATGTTCCCGATGTTGGGGGTGTCCAGAACCAGGGGTCATAGACTAAGGATAAGGGGTAAGCCATTTAGGACCGAGATGAGGAGAAACTTCTTCACTCAGAGAATTGTGAACCTGTGGAATTCTCTACCGCAGAGAGTTGTTGATGCCGGTTCATTAGATATATTCAAGAGGGAGTTAGATGTGGCCCTTACGGCTAAAAGGATCAAGGGGTATGGAGAGAAAGCAGGAAAGAGGTACTGAGGTGAATGATCAGCCATGATCTTATTGAATGGTGGTGCAGGCTCGAAGGGCTGAATGGCCTACTCCTGCACCTATTTTCTATGTTTCTATGTTTCTATGTAACTCCAAAGTATTGCTTGTGCTTTTAAAGCCAATACTCTATTGTCAATTAAATACAATTAGTTTTACACTGTTTAATTTACAAGTTCTTTGATGCTGAGTTGAAATCCGTACAATGGTGTATGAACATACAAACAATAACAGACAGGTAAAGACCATTTGGTCCATCAAGCCTGTCCCACACAATTGCGATACCTTGTGTATCACAATATATGCATTCCACCCCACCCGAAACCATGTGATCTCTTGGGAGAGGCAAAAAAACAGATAAAGATCCCAGGCCAATTTGGGAATCAAAATCTGGGAAATATCTCTCCGACCCAACTAGATGATCGGATCTAAGAGATCACTCTGGCCATTAAATTCCCTGCCGCATCTACATTCAGTAAGAAGTGATCTCCGCCGCACCCAGAAACAAATCTAGCTTTTTCCTGAAGTAATTCAGTGAGTCTGCATCCACCACATGAAATGGCAGCTTGTTCCAGAGGTATATTATTCTCTGGGAAAGGAATCACCTTCTGACATCGAACCTAGATCTCACCTTTTACAACTTAAATTTGTGACCCCTGGTCCTTCCCAACCTATTTCATTGAAATAAACTGTCAGCTGGACACTGTCTATTCCTTTCATTATCTCAGTCTACACGGCTCTAAGGTAAAGAGTCCCAACTCTTTTTTTAGCCTATTTTGATAATTAAGAAGTTTTAGACTTGGGGCTAAATTTTGGGCTTTTTGGATGTTGGGGCATTAATCGTGATGGGGCATTAAAGTTAGCGTCTGAAAACAGTTTGTATTTTCGACTGCAAGTTTTGGTAAAAAAGTAAGTTGGAGGAGCATTGGCGTTAAGTCAGGCATTGCACAACGAGCTGAAACCTGTGTGGTTAAAGGAGGTGGCCATTTTGCACATGCGCAGTGTTTTTTTTTCCCGGTCGCAAATGCTAATGCAGGGTGCAGCAGCTTCCTGCGCGCATGCACATATAAACCACTCCACTTCAGCCACTTCTGCAGAGATGGAGGAGCAGGAGGGAAGGCAGCATGCCAGGCAATTTAGCAATGAGGCAAGTGAGGCCTTAGTCAATGCAGTGGAGAGGAGTTGGTCCTCACTCCATCATGCTGGGGGAGCCAGACCACTCCCACCTGTATATAAGACGCTGTGGAGGGACATCGCGCAGGAGGTCTCTGCTGCAGACACTGTGCCCAGAACTGGGACACAATGTCGGAAAAAGTTCAATGACCTTATTAGGTTCTTCAGGGTGAGTACCATTCACATTTATGCCTCCTTTCCTTCTAACATGAATCTCACACACTACGTGAAGTCTTTCATGCATATGGTCCCTCTCAAAAATCTTGCTGTCTGTGGGGTGGGATTCACAAAGTATAACAAAGATGAAGGCTTACTTCTACACCCATTGCCTTTGAATGATCGATGCACATGAACTCACTAATTTACATCCTTCCTCACACTACACTCGCACTGCAGCTGTGGCTCACAGAAAGATCACATGCAGCCCCTATGTTACATTCCTCTAACCTCATAACAATCGCTCATGAAGCTCATGCAACATCGAAATAGATTGAACGGAAGCCACTGGAACATTCACACAGTCTCACAAATTGTACTATGGTAGGCATATGTGCCACAACAGGAGAGTAACCCTTTCTGAACCCTTCCTATTTTTCTCTTTGCAGTTGAAGCACTCCCACAACAGGACAGAGCAGCTGCCTACAGGCGGGGGGCCGCCTCAAATACTCGAGCTGAATGATGTTGAAGAATGGGTATCAGCCCTAATTGGGGTAGCAGCTCGGACAGTTGCCAGGGGCGATGCTGAGCCCCCTTCGGGTAGTGAGGGTATGTAAATGGATGGGGTGCCTGAAGAGACTGCATTGAGACGTATTATGAAGTGGCGGCGATTCTTCAAGTGAACATGTACAATGCCACCTTCCTCATGTCAGCCTGCCCCCTGCCCTGCTGCTAACCACACGCATGTGTTTTTGTGTTTGCAGAAGATCAGCCACAATCGCGCCAGCCTTCCCGGGACACATCGACGTCTGGCCATGGCGGTGATGACGAGGCAGCGGAGACAACCAACATCACTGAGCTCCAGTCGCCCCATCTCCACACTTATCACCTGGCGGCAATGAGATCTTTGAGATGTTTGAGTCTTTGGAGGCTCCTGGCCCCAGTCGCCGACAGCAACACAGTGTGAGAGGGCAATCTCACAGGCCAGCTCTCCGGAGGGTGAGTCGGCAAAGTCGGTCTGCTCAACGACAGGCAGACATGGAACTGGACTTGGTGGAAATGTCCAGTGAAAACACAGGAATGCACCGTGAGCTTATGGATGTATTGGGATGGATCCCAGAGAGCATCGACAAGCTCACTGCGAGTGTTGCGGGCGCAGAATCACAGATTGTCAGTGCAGCGAGGCCTTCATTGCCCACACACAGAGGCTAGTGGCCTCACCAGCGACAGTGGTGTTCCAGATTGTGTGGCGCGTGCCCGTGAGCACGTTGCAGCATTGCAAAAATCGTAGGCACAAGCTACGCTTCAGCTGGGTGATGTGATGCGACTGATGACTGCTGCCATTCTCTCTCTGTGTTCCCCACTGTCCAATGGGGAAGTGACAATGCCAAAGCAGACCAGTTGTGGAGACACATCGTGCTCCGGATGCTGAGGCCCAGCCCCGTCGGAGAGTCAGTGGCTCCCAGGAAATGGAAGGTGCTGTCCTTCCTCAGGATGGCAGCACTCCAGCTCCCACCACTGACTCGCTAACCCTGCACCATGTACTGTTGATACCCCAGCCACCAGTGACTGCTTCTGCCAATGATGAGACGCAGCAGTCCGTAGCCGGGCCTTCCAGGCCAAGAGCTGGATCAGGGCGTCCTCAGATGCCGTCTGCATTGTCTGCTCCCCCCAACACAGCAGCCCTCTAGCAGCCTTGCTGTAGACACTGAGGCCTCATTGATGAGGAGTAGCAGGCATGGGAGGGGGCTGATGGGAAGGCGAAAGTGTGGCTAAGAGCCATTAAGAGCTGACATAAGTTTCACCTCATGGAAATGCTGAAATTGTAAATAGTTGTTGTTATGTCCAGAATAAAGTAATGTGATTGAGTACTGTAGACATGAGTCAGTGTGACCTTAGTCTCTTTATTCTAACTCCAGAATGCTGGTACAGCATGGGAGGTTTGCTTATATGCAGTGCACCCAAGGGATTCTGGGATCCCTTGGGACTCCAACAGATACGCCCTCTGGTGGCGGTAGAATTCAGGTTACACAGGGTTGCATACATAACATCACTCCCCTCCAAAAGTCAATCGTACACTTATTCACAGGGTGAGACAATCTGGGGCTTTTCGCTCCCTAGTCGATCGTCTCAGTACAAATGAAGGTGCAGGTGAGTTGGTTGGTTCTTCACTGGGCTGCTGCGCAGCTGGCCTTGCTGGGCGGCTGGGGATGATGAGTTCAGCTTTGTGGTCAACCGTGATGTCGGTTACCACTTGTGTATGTGTGTGTCGGAGGGTCGACGTTGGTGGTGTCCCCTTCAAGTTGTTCGTGGCTGTCTGTGAATCGCAGTTTGGTTTGGTCCAAATGCTTTCTGCATGTAAGTCCATTTGCAAGTTTGACCTGAAACACCCTACTCCCTTCTTTGGCTATGACAGTGCCAGCAAGCCATTTGGGACCATGTCCATAGTTGAGTACAAATACAGGGTCATTGACTTCAATATCGCGTGACAAATTTACGTGATCGTGGTACATGCTTTGTCGATGCGGCCTGCCCTCAATGTGATCATGGAGATCAGGGTGGATGAGAGAAAGTCTTTTTTTGAGTGCCCTTTTCATGAGCAGCTCGGCTGGGGGGAACCCTGGTGAGCGAGTGGGGTCTCGTGCGGTAGCTGTGCAGGACTCGGGACAGGCGGGTCTGCAGGGAGCCTTCCGACACGCATTTCAAGCTTTGCTTGATGGTTTGGACTGCCTGTTCTGCCTGGCCATTGGATGCAGGCTTGAAAGGGGCAGATGTGACATGCTTGATCCCATTGGGAGTCATGAATTCCTTGAATTCAGCACTATTGAAGCACGGCCCATTGTCGCTGACAAGGACATTAGGCAGGCCGTGCGAGGCAAACATGGCTCGTAGGTTTTCGATGGTGGCAATGGACGTGCTTGTAGACATTATTACACACTCAATCCACATTGAATAAGCATCCACAACAACCAAGAACATTTTGCCTAGAAACGGGCCAGCAAAGTCAACGTGGATCCTAGACCACGGTTTGGAGGGCCATGACCATAAACTTAACGGTGCCTCCCTGGGTGCATTGCTCAATTGAGAGCAAGTGTTGCATTGGCGCACGCAAGACTCCAAATCTAAGTCGATGCCGGGCCACCACACATGGGATCTGGCTATAGCTTTCATCATTACTTTGCCTGGATGGGTACTGTGTAGGTCGCGTATGAACGTTTCTCTGCCTTTTCGGGGCAAAACCACGCGATTACCCCACAAAAGATAGCCCGCCTGTATGGACATTTCGTCTTTACGCCGCTGGAACGGCTTGATCTCTTCATTCATCTCCGCTGGGACGTTGGACCAGCTCCCATGGAAGACACAGTTTTTTACAAGGGACAGTAAAGGATCCTGGCTGGTCCAGGTCCTGATCTGGCAGGCCATAATGGGTGACTTTTCGTTTTCTAATGCATCCATCACCAAGAGCAAGTCTGCAGGCTGTGCCATTTTCACCCTGGTGGTGGGCAATGGTAGCCGACTGAGGGCATCAGCGCAGTTCTCTGTGCCTGGCCAGTGGTGAATTACAGAGTTATATGCAGACAGCATGAGCGCCCATCTTTGGATGAGAGCAGAGGCATTGGTACTGATACTTTTGCTCGCTGAGAATAGTGATATGAGCGGCTTATGGTCAGTTTCTAACTTGAACTTAAGCCCAAACAGTTACTGATGCATTTATTTTACCCCGTAAATGCATGCCAGAGCTTCTTTTTTACTCATGCTGTAGGCCCTTTCGGCCTTGGACAAGCTCCTGGACGCATAAGCGACTGGTTGCAATGTTCCTGATTCGTTTGCCTGTTGTAACACACACCCGACCCTGTACGAAGACACATCGCAAGCTAGCATTAAACGTTTGCAAGGATCATACAAGACAAGCAGTTTGTTGGACTATCACAGATTTCGGGCTTTCTCAAAAGCTGTCTCTTGTGATTTCCCCCATACCCAGTCATCTCCCTTGCGTAGCAACATGTGTAGAGGTTCTAGCAAGGTGCTTAACCCAGGAAGAAAATTACCAAAATAATTGAGGAGTCTCAGGAACGACCGCAGCTCCGTCACGTTCTGTGGTCTTGGTGCGTTCTTGATGGCCTCCGTCTTGGCGTCGGTGGGTCTGATGCCATCTGCCATGATTCTTCTCCCGAAGAACTCGACCTCCGGTGCCAGGAAAACACACTTCGAGCATTTCAACCTGAGTCCCATGTGATCGAGCCGACTTAGAACCTCTTCCAGGTTTTGCATGTGAGCCTGTGTGCCTTGTTGCACGACAGCCTGTCGAAGGTCTTTTTGCTCATGATGGACTGACTCGTACCCATGTTCAATTCTATGGATACTGGAATTCCGTTCAGTTCAACTTTTAACATGATCGGTGGACATTTCGTGGTGAAGGTGTCTACCCCATACACTTCTGCCTACCACTATGGTTTGAGTCTCTAGTTCAGTTTGATCCGCCATAGATCGGTCTTCCTCTGCAATGTGGTGGTTTGGAGGGTTTGTAGCTCGTCTGCACATTCGCTGGAGATGTCCCATTGTTTCACTTCCTTTGCACGCAGTGTTTGAAGCGGCATTGATGGGCTCGATGATCACCTCCGCAGCACCAACAAGGTGTTAACTGCCTCGTATTAACACTCTGAGTCATCTGAGGTCGTGCAGCTGCAGGCGTGTACGCTCTGCCATATGCATTCCTGCCTGAAAACGACGTTGCTTTGTGTACAGAACTTGCTGAAACATCTTTATGCTGCAAAATTTGTTTGGTGTTATCGCTGGTGGGCATAAATGCCTGGGCTATCATTATGGCTTTGCTCAGGTTCAGTGTTTCAACAGTCAATAGTTTGCGAAGGATAACCTCATGGCCAATGCCAAGCACAAAAAAGTCTCTTAGCATTTGCTCAAGGAATCCATCAAAATCGCAATATCCTGCAAGGCGCCTTAGTTCGGCGACGTAGCTCGTCACTTCCTGGTCTTCAGACCGTTGACATGTGTAAAATCGATACCTTGCCATCAGAATGCTCTCCTTCGGATTTAGGTGCTCCCGGACCAGCGTACACAGTTCTTCATATGATTTGGTTGTTGGTTTCAGTGGAGCAAGAAGATTCTTCATGAGGCCATAGGTTGTTGCCCTGCAGACGGTGAGGAGGATCGCCCTTCGTTTGGCAGCGTTCACACTCCCTTCCAGCTCATTGGCCACGAAGTATTGGTCGATTCACTCCACGAAGGCCTCCCAGTCATCCCCTTCTGAGGATTTCTCCAGGATACCAACAGTTCTCTGCATTTTTGCATGATGGTTCGTTATCTTGTCGCCAGTTGTTATGTCCAGAATAAAGTAATGTGATTGAGTACTGTAGACGTGAGTAAGTGTGACTTTAGTCTCTTTATTCTAACTCCAGAGTGTTGGTATAGCATGGGAGGCCTGCTTATATACAGTGCTGCCAAGGGATGCTGGGATCCCTTGGGACTCCAACAAATACACCCTCTGCTGGTGGTAGAAGGCTGGTTACACAGGGTTGCATACATAACAGTTGTATCTTAAGAAATGGGGTAGTTTGCATTGACTTGCTGCAGGAAGCAGTTTTGTGTTTATTTAGTTTTGGTTTTATCATTGTATCATTTTGAGTTCTTAGTGCGGGGGCAGAGGGGGGGGGGGGTGGCATGGGCGGCATTGTTCATTATTGATGTTCATCAAAATGTTTCTTGCACCTTTGATGTTGGTGTATTGTGTCTTATTGCAGAATTCAGTGTAGGTGAGCCGTCATGGTGGCACAGTGTCGCGAGTCAAAGCTACGACCCCACCTTCCCCATTCTAGCAAACTGGACAATGGTGAGCTGGTGACATAAGCTCTTGCTGTGGCCGCATCTCCACGCTGCCTCCCCTGCGGTTGTGGTGGATCTGCAATGGGTTCCTCGCCAAGCTCATCTTCCTCGCCCTTATACTCTTGAGGTGGTCCTGCAATCCCCACTGGAAATGCCTGGCCCCCTCATGATAGCTAGTTGTGTAGCATGCAGTACACCACAATGAATTCAGAGACCTGTTGAGGGGAGTATTGAAAGCTGCCTTCAGTGCGGTCTAGGCATCGGAAGCGCCTGAACACGCCAATTGTCTGTTCGAAGATGTTGTGGGTGGCTGCATGGCTGTCATTGTAGCACTGCTCGGCTTTTGTATTGGGGTTCCGGAGCGGGGTCATGAGCCAGGTGGCCAAGCCATAACCTTTGTCCCCGATCAGCCAGCCCTGCCCTTGTCTGTTGCTGAAACTTTTGTGACACACTGCTCTTATGCAAGATGAAAGCATCACGTGTGCTCCCTAGATAGCGAGAATTCACTGCGAGGATGCGTTGAGTGAGGTTGCACACCAGCAAGACGTTTAGGGAGTGCTATCACTTTCGGTTGCTGAAGACTTCCATTGTGTAATGGTGCTTACAAGGCAACGTGTGTGCAGTCAATGGCTTCTTGAATCTTGGGGAAGCCTCCAAATCTTCCAAAACCTAAAGCCCTCTCATTCTGGCTGTCCCTGCTCATTGGGAACTTTACGAAGTCCATTCTGCGTGCGTATTATGCCCTTGTAACCTGGCGAAAGCAGCAATGTGCTGCGTATGGCACCTGCTGTTGCCTGGGAGGAGCCAGAGGCATAGAAGGCCACAGTCAGCATCACCTCGACGGGCAGCGCTGTCCTATTGCCGCTGGTAGGCTGTAGATCTGCCTGTATGAGCTGGCATAACTCTGTCAGCACTTCATTTCAGAAGTGCAGCCTTCTAACGCACTGCGCCTCAGAGATGCGGAGGTATGAACGATGTTTCCTGTAAACCCAATGGGGGATAAAGTCTCCTCCCCATTTCAAAACAAGTATTTGCTGCGGCCTTTGTATGAGGTAAGTGCGGATTTAAGAACATAAGAACATAAGAATTAGGAACAGGAGTAGGCCATCTGGCCCCCCGAGCCTGCTCCGCCATTCAACAAGATCATGGCTGATCTGGCCATGGACTCAGCTCCACTTACCCGCCCGCTCCCATAACCCTTAATTCCCTTATTGGTTAAAAATCTATCTATCTGTGACTTGAATACATTCAATGAGCTAGCCTCAACTGCTTCCTTGGGCAGAGAATTCCACAGATTCACAACCCTCTTGGAGAAGAAATTCCTTCTCAACTGGGTTTTAAATTGGCTCCTCCGTATTTTGAGGCTGTGCCCCCTAGTTCTAGTCTCCCTGACCAGTGGAAACAACCTCTCTGCCTCTATCTTGTCTATCCCTTTCATTATTTTAAATGTTTCTATAAGATCACCCCTCATCCTTCTGAACTCCAACGAGTAAAGACCCAGTCTACTCAATCTATCATCATAGGGTAACCCCCTCATCTCCGGAATCAGCCTAGTGAATCATCTCTGTATCCCCTCCAAAGCCAGTATATCCTTCCTTAAGTAAGGTGACCAAAACTGCACGCAGTACTCCAGGTGCAGCCTCACCAATACCCTATACAGTTGCAGAAGGACCTCCCTGCTTTTGTACTCCATCCCTCTCGCAATGAAGGCCAACATTCCATTCGCCTTCCTGATTACCTGCTGCACCTGCAAACTAACTTTTTGGGATTCATGCACAAGGACCCCCAGGTCCCCCTGCACCGCAGCATGTTGTAATTTCTCCCCATTCAAATAATATTCCCTTTTACTGTTTTTTTTCCCGAGGTGGATGACCTCACATTTTCCAACATTGTATTCCATCTGCCAAACCTTAGCCCATTCACTTAACCTATCTCAATCTCTTTTCAGCCTCTCTGTGTCCTCTACACAACCCGCTTTCCCACTAATCTTTGTGTCATCTGCAAATTTTGTTACACTACACTCTGTCCCCTCTTCCAGCTCATCTATGTATATTGTAAACAGTTGTGGTCCCAGCACCGATCCCTGTGGCACACCACTAACCACCGATTTCCAACCCGAAAAGGACCCATTTATCCCGTATCTCTGCTTTCTGTTCGCCAGCCAATTCTCTATCCATGCTAATACTTTTCCTCTGACTCCGCGTACCTTTATCTTCTGCAGTAACCTTTTGTGTGGCACCTTATCAAATGCCTTTTGGAAATCTAAATACACCACATCCATCGGTACACCTCTATCCACCATGCTCATTATATCCTCAAAGAATTCCAGTAAATTAGTTAAACATGATTTCCCCTTCATGAATCCATGTTGCGTCTGCTTGATTGCACTATTACTATCTAGATGTCCCGCTGTTTCTTCCTTAATGATAGTTTCAAGCATTTTCCCCACTCCAGATGTTAAACTAACCGGCCTATAATTACCTGCCTTTTGTCTGCCCCCTTTTTTAAACAGAGGTGTTACATTAGCTGCTTTCCAATCTGCTGGTACCTTCCCAACAGTCCGAAGGATTTTGGTAGATTATAATGAATGCATCTGCTCTAACTTCCGCCATCTGCATTTCATCAGGACCAGGGGACTTGTCTACCTTGAGTCCCATTAGCCTGTCCAGCACTACCCCCCTAGTGATAGTGATTGTCTCAAGGTCCTCCCTTCCTACATTCCTGTGACCAGCAATTTTTGGCATGGTTTTTGTGTCTTCCACTGAGAAGACCGAAGCAAAATAATTGTTTAAGATCTCAGCCATTTCCACATTTCCCATTATTAAATCCCCCTTCTCATCTTCTAAGGGACC
Source organism: Pristiophorus japonicus (assembly GCF_044704955.1). Lineage (NCBI taxonomy): Eukaryota > Metazoa > Chordata > Chondrichthyes > Pristiophoridae > Pristiophorus > Pristiophorus japonicus. The sequence continues at coordinate 49,199,281 of NC_091996.1, forward strand.
AACATTTACTTTCATCACTCTGTTCCGTTTTATATATCTCTAAAAGCTTTTACTATCCATTTTTATGTTTTGCGCAAGTTTGCCTTCGTAATCTATCTTTCCTTTCTTTATTGCTTTCTTTGTCATTCTTTGCTGTCGTTTAAAATTTTCCCAATCTTCTATTTTCCCACTAACCTTGGCCACCTTATACGCATTGGTTTTTAATTTTATACTCTCCTTTATTTCCTTGGTTATCCACGGCTGGTTATCCCTTCTCTTACCGCCCTTCTTTTTCATTGGAATATATTTTTGTTGAGCACTATGAAAGAGCTCCTTAAAAGTCCTCCACTGTTCCTCAATTGTGCCACCGTTTCCAGTCTACTTTAGCCAACTCTGCCCTCATCCCACTGTAGTCCCCTTTGTTTAAGCATAGTACGCTCGTTTGAGACACAACTTCCTCACCCTCAATCTGTATTACAAATTCAACCATACTGTGATCACTCATTCTGATAGGATCTTTTACTAAGTGATCGTTTATTATTCCTGTCTCATTACACAGGACCAGATCTAAGATAGTTTGCTCCTTGTAGGTTCTGTAACATACTGTTCTAAGAAACAATCCCGTATGCATTCTATGAATTCCTCCTCCAGGCTACCCCGTGCGATTTGATTTGACCAATCGATATGTAGGTTAAAATCCCCCATGATTACTGCCGTTCCTTTTTCACATGCCTCCATTATTCCCTTGATTATTGCCCGCCTCACCGTGAAGTTATTATTTGGAGGCCTATAAACTACGCCCACCAGTGACATTTTCCCCTTACTATCTCTAATCTCCACCCAGAATGATTCAACATTTTGTTCATTAGAGCCAATATCGTCTCTCACAACTGCCCTGATATCATCCTTTATTAACAGAGCTACCCCAGCTCCTTTCCCTTCTTGTCTATTTTTCCGAATCGTTGGATACCCCTGTATGTTTAATTCCCAGTCTTTGCCACCCTGCAACCACGTTTCTGTAATGGCCACCAAATCATACCCATTTGTAATGATTTGTGCCGTCAACTCATTTACTTTATTTTGAATGCTGCGTGTGTTTAGGTAAAGTGTTTTAATACTAGTTTTTAAACCATGATTTTTAGTTTTGACTCCTCCTGCAGCCCCTTTATATTCAGTGGCCCTTTTTGTTTCTTGCCTTGGGTTTCTCTGCCCTCCACTTTTACTCATCTCCTTTCTGTCTTTTGCTTTTGTCTCCTTTTTGTTTCTCTCTGTCTCCCTGCATTGGTTCCCATCCCCCTGCCATATTAGTTTAACTCCTCCCCAACAGCACTAGCAAATACTCCCCCTGGGACATTGGTTCCGGTCCTGCCCAGGTGCAGACCGTCTGGTTTCGTTCGGAAGTCAGCGGCATACTCCTTAGCTACACTGTCGATCGCATTTTCAGGGCCAATGTGCTGAGAAATTTGGGGAGCAGTTGAAAGGAAGATACAACTTCGACACAGGCATAGCCCAAAAATAAGTGGAAATTTGTGTGTTATTTGAGGAACTGGGTTCTGAAGAAAACTATCAAGGCAATCACCTCTAGAAAATGCCTCTGTTACTGTTGCAGAATCATATACTCTAACTTACATGAAACATGCCAAGAGTTGTCCAAACGGAATGACTGCATTACATTTAAGACGAGCTCCCTCTAATGGGTTGGTAAGCAAGTGCATAATATAATCTCAAATGCTATCGAGGAAGGGGATGGCAGTGTGCGCTGTGAGAGGATGTTGAGAGGCTGCAGGGTGACTTGGACAGGTTAGGTGAGTGGGCAAATGCATGGTAGATGCAGTATAATGTAGATAAATGTGAGGTTATCCACTTTGGTGGCAAAAACAGGAAGGCAGAATATTATCGGAATGGTGATAGATTAGGAAAAGGGGAGGTGCAATGAGACCTGGGTGTCATTGTCCATCAGTCATTGAAAGTTGGCATGCAGGTGCAACAGGTGGTGAAGAAGGCAAATGGCATGTTGGCCTTCATAGCGAGAGGATTTGAGTATAGGAGCAGGGAGGTCTTACTGCAGTTGTACAGGGCCTTAGTGAGGCCACACCTTGAATATTGTGTTCAGTTTTGGTCTCCTAATCTGAGGAAGGACATTCTTGCTATTGAGGGAGTGCAGCGAAGGTTCACCAGACTGATTCCTGGGATGGCAGGACTGACATATGAAGAAAGACTGAATCAACTAGGATTATATTTACAGGAATTTAGAAGAATGAGAGGGGATCTCAGAGAAACATATAAAATTCTGACAGGATTGGACAGGTTAGATGCAGAAAGAATGTTCCCGATGTTGGGGAAGTCCAGAGCCAGGGGTCACAGTCTAAGGACAAGAGGTAAGCCATTTAGGACCAAGATGAGGAGAAACTTCTTCACTCAGAGAATTGTGAACCTGTGGAATTCTCTACCACAGAAAGTTGTTGAGGCCAGTTCGTTAGATATATTCAAAAGGGAGTTAGATGTGGCCCTTACGGCTAAAGGGATGACTGGGTATGGAGAGAAAGCAGGAATGGGGTACTGAAGTTGCATGATCAGCCATGATCATATTGAATGGTGGTGCAGGCTCAAAGGGCCGAATGGCCTAATCCTGCACTTATTTCTATGTTTCTATGTTATGAAGAAAGAGGCAGTCTGTCTGAACTATGTTCAGCTGATCTTATCCATATTTTTCCACCTCGATAAAACATGATTCTATAGCCTGGCAAATTTTAAATAAATTCAGTGTGAATTTCTATTAACATCATTTTCAACATCAGCCAGAAAGAAAGATATCACAAGCACGAAGTGAAGGGAAGCATTTCACCCTAATGTTTTTTCCATAGAGAAATACTTCATGTATCTTTTTTTTGCAATAGCTATCTTCAAAAATAAAGTGGAGGTATACAAGGTATCAGTTTCTCACAGTAATTCCGATAATTCTGTTTAAGCTTTGATTATATTTCCTTTTAAGTGATTTATCTCAAGACTAGAGTCTCAGTGATGTGACACCTTAATGATGAGGTGGATATGTGAATGGTAGGTTGACATTAAACAATAGAGAACATTTGGTCACCAATGATTGCCTGGGAATGAACAAAAGAAGTTAAGAGTAAGTGATGAGCTGTTGGAAGTGAATTAATAAGGACTTTTAGTTGCTCGCTGTTGGCTATATTCCATACAAGTTTGTAGATCCTTACAAGCCCTGGGTTCCAGGAGTTCAATTGTAGGAGTAGGATTCTGCTGCCGGGATGAGGGAACTGGCTTCACTAATGCAAACATCCCATGGTAAGCTCTCTGTGGGGATCTGAATAAAAACTGAGTCTAGTGTTTCTACATAGACCGCTTCCCATTCTAAGTGTAAATGTGATAGACCAGAGTATGAAGCTTGCTCTCACAAAACAGGATGTGTAAGTATAAACCCACCCAGAATGTAAAAATTGCCTGGAGGAATATAACTAGGTCAAGTCATGGATGTGGGAAAGCCAAGGAAAGTCCAATATGTACTTGTGATATGATTCATTCTCTTGAAAATAACTTGTGTGCGAATTTTTGCTCTTGAAGCTGAACATTGTTTGTGTTAGGAAGCAGAAAAGATTGCTCCTTTTTGGAACCCAGCATCAAGCTTTCCCAGGTCACACATTTGATAGTTGAGCGGTCGAGTGAATGTTTCTCCACACTGCTCCAGCACAATGCGCCTTAATTCTGACCTCAAAGAGGCATCTTTTATGGTGACAGTGAAGCTTTTCTATTCATTGTACCAGACGCTCTTATATTATTCTGACAGAGACTACCAACCATGCTTCATCCTGGGGAAGTTCCTGCTATGCAGGTGCACGTATAAAAAATAAATTCACTGGAGGCTGCTTTAAGTTATTTCACACAGGGCTCGCTACAGATGGCAGTGACTATCATCTCTCAATATGGGCTGAATTTGAATCCAAAATCCCAGCGGTGAAAGGACAGCATTCTGACCCACTTTACATTCCAGTCCCTAACATTCATTTTGAAATTTTAACATTTAATTGGTCCCTTAATACAACACAGAACAAAATGGTTATTTCTGTTGACTTGTCATGAATGCCCCATCTGTGCACCACAAAAACAGTGGTGATGCCAACTATTGGCAGAGGCAGAGCAGCACTGTGCCATTCCAGCATACATTGTCATGCAGGAAGAGAACCGATGTCAATGCTTTTTTATACTTATACTTTTATGGCCTCAACCAGTTGGAGGTGATGTCTCAAACTAGAATAGGCCTAATAACTGTGTTAGAAGTTAATTTTTTCCTTCAAACAATTTTACAAAGTTACCATATAGCCCAAGCACATAAAAATTAAGGCCTATAGCATCACCCAGTGATACATAACTCATTTGTTACAAGGAAGTAACCTTTTTTCATTGTATTGGGATAACCTCCTATTAAAGTTAGTGTTAGTGTTAGTATGAACAAGTAGCATTAAATGTTCAACACCTTAAATCTGCTCATTATTTTTCTCGGCACTCCAATTTCCTTCTCTCCTCTCCTGAAGGCACAGGCATGGTTGCAACCATGGAGGTGAGGGGATCATAACAATAGAGTTTGCATTTATATAGCACCTTTCATGACCACAGGACACCCCAAAGTGCTTTACAGCCAATGAAGTTCTTTTGAAGTGTCGTCCTGTTGCAATGTAGGAAACACGGCAGCCAAATTGCACACAGCAAGATTGCACAAACAATGAGGTAATGAACAGGTAATCTGTTTCAGTGTTGTCAGTTGAGGGATAGATATTAGCCCAGACAACCGGGTGGAGAAATCCTCTGCTCTCTTTGAACTAGTTCCATGGGATCTTTTATGTCCACCTGAGAGGGCAGACGGGGCCTCAGTTTAACATCTCATCTAATTGACAGTATCTCCAACAGTGCAGTGCTCCCTCAATACTGCACTGAAGTGTCAGCTGAGATTTTGTGGAATGGGACTTGAATCCACAACCTTCTGACTTAGAGGCGAGATTGCTACCAGTGAGCCACGGCTGACACTGTGAGTCACCTGAGGGTCACTTGTCTCCCCTGCTTCCCTAATCCCATTTTTTTTTTATGTGAGTTATGTGTCCCCAGAGAATAATGCTGTGAAAGCACAATACTTATTTGTAATGCTCAAGTCAGGCAGACAATGTTGGCTGGTACAGATTTACGGTTAATTATAGCAGATTGGGACTGGGTCTGGTTTGACAGCCTCAGCAGTAACACGTATGCTGCTAGAGAAAATCACCTAAATAATGTCGAAGTGTCAGAAATCTCAGGTTCTGATTACACCTCAGGTTACACTAACCGTAAAATAATTATCCAAGAAACATTTAATTAAACCTGAACCAATGAACACCAGTTTAATAATAAAACTGAGAACAAGACAACAATCCAAATATCTGGGATAAAACCTGTGTATACATATATTGTCACATGTGCAGGTGTCAATCCAGCCTCTTAATAACATATGGGTTATTTCCAGCAGAAATGATAATGCGAATTGAGATTCGTAGCCGCGGAATTGTTTACAATGCTGCTCTGAGTGGACTGCATCTACACGTTATTTAAATGGGGTGGCTTCAATGGCAATATTATAGGATAACATTACCTAAAATGACTTTTGATTCTGAAGATCTATCATCCGATCCTTTGGGATCTTGGAATTTGGTAAATATTTGTGCAAATTTGTGTTTCCACCATTCACTGGGTAGGTTAAACTGAAGCTCTCTCTGCATGTTCCAATGGTTCAGCTGAACCATAAAATATCCAAATGTGAAAAGAAGCATTCTCCTGGTGACCTGACAACCAATTCCACCAATACAAACAGATCAATTGGTCATTGTCTGCATGGGGGATATTATCATGCACAACATGGCTGCTGCATTTAATGATATAATTTTAAGATAGAACGTACCTGCATAATGTTTTTGAAAGTGTAATAATGCTTTTGTTTAACTATTATATGATAAAAGTAAATAAAATGTGTGTAAGTTTAGCTAACCATGGTAAAAGTTGAGACGCAAAGCATGATGGTAAATTAAGCCAATAATATGTTAACTGCTATAATGTGCAGAAGTAGAGAGAATGTTCTGTTATGATAGAACCTAGGATATAGTCTAGGACAGAACATTAATTAGCCACCAATTGAGATAAAGGGTCTGCAGAATTTATCATTCTTACCGCTTAAGTTACAAGACTAGGCTAGATAACAAGCTTTGAAAATAATGTGTAATTATCTGTGTAAAAAGTTCTCAGAGAAGGATAGTTCCTTCTGTAAAAAAGAGGATAGCAAAATAAGTTGTTGAAGGTCAAGGAATGTTGAATTAATAATTGGAGTATTGTAATGGATGGCATTTGAGCCCAGGCAACTGCAAGCTGTCACGAGTACTCGAAAGGGAAAATAGGTATAAGAGAAGTAACTATTGAACCCTGAAGACAGCGTGAACACAGAAGAAGATTGGAAGAGAAATACTGTCAACAGAACACAGCAAGAGACCGCACCACAGTCACTCGGAGGGCTACCGCCGAAGTTCCAAGGAACAGGCTGTCGACTATCGCCTTGTTAAGTATTATTTCTTTGTACTGGATGTAACTTAAATAATTATATCAGTTGTGCTTATAAAAAATATACCTGTACTCAGTATGGTTTGTTGTGGTCACTGTCAAGTCTCTTATGTCAGATTAAGCTGACAATGATAGATCATACATAATAGTCACAGAACTTCAAAGCCATTGGAATAGCAGAAAGCTTAGAAGAAATCAGCAGCCTAAGCCTCACACTCTACAATTCCTTCCATAACCCCTTTCCTTCTCTTCCTTTAAGATTCTCCTTAATGAAGCTTTTGGTCAATGCTCTGAATATCTCCTTTTTTGGCCCAGTGCTTTTTCCCTTTGGCTCTATGAAGTACCTTAGGATATTTTTCTATGTTAAAGTCACTTTATAAATGCAAGTTATTATTATTGGTATATGTAACTGATTTGGACTTGGGTATAGGGAGCACAACCTCAAAATTTATTAATGACACAAAAGTAGGTGGTTTGGCACAAAGCGAGGAGAACTGTAAGTGACCTCTGGAAGCTTCAGACAATTTCGCACGTGGAATTTGTGACGAAATGTGGACAGATAAGGTCATATATTTTGGGAGGAAAAATCAAAGCGTGTTTACATTCAGTGGAATGACAGTGAAGGTTGCAAATGAACAAAGAGAGCAAGGGTTTCAAATGTTTAACTATTTGAAAGTGCAATTTCAGGTAAGTAAAGTTATAAAAAAATGCAAACAGCATTTTGGATTTTATAAATAGCTTTCGAGCACAGAGTAAAGAAGTAATGTACAAAACATTCGTTAAGCCACAATTACTGCTCCACTATGGAAGGTGTTACAGAATGTACAGTGTAGACTCACAAGATGACGCTAAGGATGTAGTTATTAGGAGAGCCTTGAGATATTGGGACTAAGTACACTAGAGTAGAGAAGTGATGCAAGAGAATTTTTAAAATTATAGGCTGAATGGGGAAAGACTATTTCTTCTAGTTGATGAATTAGGATTGAGGGGTCACCAATTTAAAATTGCCAAAGTGAATGAGGATGGAGGTTAGGGGAAATGGCTTTATACAAAGGGTTCTTCGGGCATGCGAAGGCTTTTCTACAGAGAACCGCCGAAGAAGAGACTGTTGTATCTTTCAAACCAACAAGTTAAAATATTTGAAATAGAGTAAGATACAGAGTTGTGAGAAGAGTGCAGGGAGTGGGATTAGCTCTGGACTGCACTACCAAAGAGCTGGCACACATTCATGATAGGCAAGTGACCACTTTGTGTACTATAACATTTTATGGCTCTAATTCATTGTATATGGAGCACTTTGATACATTCTCAAGGCATGATAATGTGCTGGATAAATATGAGTCCATCTCTATTTCTAAAGAAAAAAGCAACAGGATGTGTGTTAACAGGTGCAACATAAAAGCCTGATCATCTGTGCTGTGTGCATGTTAAATTAAAGATAAAGAATGAATCCTTTCAACCATGTTGTCCATTATGATTGATCCCATTGAACTAGATAGTATTTGCAGAAATGCTTTTGGCATTAATTCTACCTCACTCATTGTGCCTTTTAAAACACAGCTCATAATAAATGCAGGGCAACATATTAGAGCTTCCTAAATTTAACACCCCTCTCATCCACTATTACATCCCCTAATATACACAGCCTCTCCAGGCCACCACTGACTCCTGTCCGGACCAAACTATCAGCTCAGCGGGCGGGAGGACGCTTACGCACATTGCGTGCCAGCGGACATCAGCGGACGGTTACCAGTGATCTTCCCTCCCTGCCGGCGGGAGGCCTCCTCCAAACTTGCTTAGAGGGGAGACCGTCCAGAAAACTCAGTGGCAGTCGACAGCAGTCGACGGTGAGTGCACTAAGTGCACTAAGTTCGGCCCCGAAGAGTTTGAAGCTGACTGTACAGCTTCGTCTTAGCCTTCATCTTCATGATCTTGAGTTTTTAGTTGGTAAAGATGATCTATTTTAAGAGTCTAGCTACTTCTCGACTCTTTCGCTCCTTGTGTAGCTGGTGCTCTTTCCTTTTTTTCGCACCCGATTTGTGTTAAGAATGCATCTCGAGAAAAAGGGCATCTAGTGTCTGTTTACATCCAGTTGAGAAAGCATGCACCTGAGCCCCCGTAACTTCGCTCCGCTCTTACTGTGTCACTTATATCAATACTGTTTACCCTTACCCTTAATCTGACCCTCTATGGGCCCCACTATAACCTTGGGTCCCAGGTGACTGCCCCATTCACCCCCCCACCCCCCCAATCCGGATGGAGGCAGGTCTTACCTCAACTGTAAGTAAGAAGACCTGCAAAAAAAGGTTAGTAAACTTCTTTTCTTTGTTTTTTTTTTCCAGGTCTCCTGGGGTCCCCTGAAGGTTTTGCAGCGTTTTTTAAAATTTATTTGAAAATGTTTAATTTTATATATTTCCCCCTCCCTGGGCCTGACTCAATCCTCGGCGGTATTTTGCCGAGGTTTGCATTTGTTGCCGATATTGGGAGGTCCCGCCCGCTGCCGCCCAGATTCATGGCGTAAGTCGTTTTTTTGCCACCAGGCGGTTTTTCCCGGACTTTTCCACGAATCTCCCGCCCAAAGTACTGTCAGGTATCTTTGGGTGGCACTTGGCTGGAACTAAGCTGCCACCAAGTTCTGGGCTTTAAGCTTTTAAAAACCAGCAAAGAATGACTAAAAAAATAAAAGAGAGAGGGAAGATAGATTATGAAAGCAAACTAGCAAGAAATATAAAAACAGATAGTCAGAGTTTCTGCAGGTATATAAAGAGGAAGAGAGTGGCTAAATTAAATGTTGGTCCTTTAGAGGATGAGACTAGGGAATTAATAATGGAGAACAAGGAAATGGCAGAGAGTGTGAACAAATACTTTGTATCAGTCTTCATGGTAGAAGACACTAAAAACATCTCATTAATGGATAATCAAGGGGCTATTGGGAGGGAGGAACTTAAAACAATCATTGTCACTAAAGAAGACGTACTCGGTAAAATAATGGGACTAAAGGGGGACAAGTCCCCTGGGCCTGATGGCTTGCATCCTAGGGTCTTAAAAGAAGTGGCTGCAGAGATAATGGATGCATTGGTTATAATCTACCAAAATTCCCTGGATTCTGGGGAGGTCACAGTGGATTGGAAAACCACAAATGTAACACTCCTATTTAAAAAAGGAGGCAGACAGCAAGCAGGAAATTATAGACCAGCTAACCTAACATCTGTCGTCAGGAAAATGCTAGAGTCCATTATTAAGGAAGCAGTAGCAGGACAGTTGGAAAAGCATAATTCAGTCAAGCAGAGTCAGCATGGTTTTATGAAAGGGAAATCATTTTTGACAACTTTGCTGGAGTTCTTTGAGGATGTAACGAGTAGGGTGGATAAGGGGGAACTAGTGGATGTGGCATATTTGGATTTCCAGAAGGCATTCGATAAAGTGCCACATAAAAGGTTACTGCACAAGATGAAAGTTCACAGGATTAGGAGTAATATATCGATGGATAGAGGATTGGTTAACTAACAGAAAACAGAGAGTTGGGATAAATGGGTAATTTTCCAGCTGGCAAACAGTAACTAGTGGGGTGCCACAGGGATCGGTGCTGAGGCCTCAACTATTTACAATCTATATTAATGATTTGGATGAAGGGACCGAGTGTAATGTAGCCAAGTTTTCCTGATGAGACAAAGCAAGTTGTGAGGAGGACACAAAAAATCTACAAAGGGATATAGACAGGCTACGTGAGTGGGCAAAAATTTGGCAGATGGAATATAATATGGGATAGTGTGAGGTTATCCACTTTGGCAGAAAAAATAAAAAAGCAAATTATTATTTAAATGGAGAAAAATTACAAAATGCTGCAGTGCAGAAGGACCTGGGGGTCCTTGTGCATGAAACACAAAAAGTTAGTATGCAGGTACAGTAAGTAATCAGGAAGGCAAACGGAATGTTGGCCTTTATTGCAAGGGGGAATGGAAGATAAAACTAGAGAAGTTCTGCTATAACTGTACAGGGTATTGGTAAGACCACACGTAGAGTACTGCGTACAATTTTGGTCTCCTTATGTAAGGAGGGATATACTTGCATTGGGGGCAGTTCAGAGAAGGTTCACTCGGTTGATTCCTGAGATGAAGGTGTTGACTTATGAAGAATGGTTGATCAGGTTGGCCCTGTACTCATTGGAGTTCAGAAGAATGAGAGGTGATCTTATTGAGACATATAAGATAATGAGGGGCTCGACAAGATAGATGCAGAGAGGATGTTTCCACTCATGGGGGAATCTAGAAGCAGATGGCAAAGTTTTAGAATAAGGGGTCGCCCATTTAAAACTGAGATGAGGAGAAATTTCTTCTCTCAGAGAATTGTAAATCTGTGGAATTCTCTGCCCCAGAGAGCTGTGGAGGCTGGGTCATTCAATATATTTAAGGCAGAGAGTTACAGATTTTTGAGCATAAGGGAGTAAAGGGTTACGGGGAGTGGGCAGGGAAGTGGAGCTGAGCCCATGATTAGATCAGCCATGATCTCATTGAATGGCGGAGCAGGCTTGAGGGGCCAAACGGCCTACTCCTGCTCCTATTCCTTATGTACTTATGTTCAACAATGAAACCACTCGTGGCACCGGACCCGGAGATGGCCGAGTTAGAGCTCCAAGTCCAAAAAATTGAAGAAGGAGAATACCAAGTGGCACATACTGAGCTGAAAGAGGCGCTACTTACGAGTGACATTGAGCTGTATGGAGACATGTCTCAGACAACATGCAAAGCCATTGCATTGCAGAAGGTGGTGCTGATGGCCGAAACTGTGATAAAGGCTTCCAAAACTCCGGCGTGATTCATGCCAAGGAAGGATGTCGCCGATACTACTCGAAGTTCTTCTTCACATGAGTGCACCCACTGACAGTGGAAACGTGTGGAGCGAACTTGGCTCTGTTATTCACCATCAAATGGTAGAGTGTCACAGCGCGATCAAGTAGCCACTGTACACATGGGTTAATGACATGAAGCATGAGATGAGAGGATTTCATCTCATGAAAACAGCCAGCGGCATTGAGAAGCATGGTTGTAATGGGCACTAGAGAAGCAGGCACTGGTTGTATGGATGGTCATATTGTCTTCCAGTTTGAAAATGAATGGCAGTACTGGTGCAAGGTGCTAGAGCGTGCTGTCTGTGTGATAATGTTTCTCTAAATGTAAGAGAGCGAGGAGGAGGAGCAGCGTTGAGTCGGGAGGCCTACAAGAGGCCCATCAGTTGCAGTCGGGGAGCGGGAGAGCGAGGAGGAGGAGCAGGGTCGAGTCGGGAGGCCTACCGGTGCAGCTGCAGCAGGGAGAGAAGGCAAAAAATAAGTCGAAAGAAATCGAAAGGTGACGTCACAGCCAAGGGGGTAATTGACTGGTGATTGGTAAGCAGTTTTTCTTTTTCTTTTCTTTATCAGTAAGTAACCTTTAGCATTGTTGTTGCCAAATTAAGTTTATCTAGGGATTAAGTCATGGCAGGAGAGCTCGGAAACGTGTTATGCTCCTCCTGTACTATGTGGGAAGTCAGGGACGCTTCTGGTGTCCCTGACGACTGCGTGTGCAGGAAGTGCATCCACCTGCATCACCTGACAGACTGCATTGCAGCACTGGAGCTGCGAGTGGATTCACTCTGGCGCATGCACGAGGCGGAGAATGTTGTGAATAGCATGTTTAGTGAGTTGGTCTCACCGCAGGTAAAAGGTACACAGCCAGATAGGGAATGGGTGACCAACAGGAAGAGCAGTGTAAGGAAGCTAGTGCAGGGGTCCCCTGCGGTCATCTCTCTGCAAAACAGATACATTGCTTTGGGTACTGTTGCGGGGCGATGACTCACAAGGGGATGGCAGCAACAGCCAAGTTCATGGCACCGTGGAGGGCAGGAAAAAGAGTGGGAGAGCTATAGTAATAGGGGATTCAATTGTAAGGGGAATAGATAGACGTTTCTGCGGCCGCAACCGAAACTCCAGGATGGGATGTTGCCTCCCTGGTGCAAGGGTCAAGGATGTCTTGGAGCGGGTGCAGGGCATTCTGAAAAGGGAGAGTGAACAGCCAGTTGTCGTGGTGCATAGAAGTACCAACGATATAGGTAAAAAATGGGATGAGGTCCTACAAGACGAATTTAGGGAGCTAGGAGCTAAATTAAAAAGTAGGACCTCAAAAGTAGTAATCTCAGGATTGCTACCAGTGCCATGTACTTGTCAGAGTAGGAATCGCAGGATAGCTCAGATGAATATGTGGCTTGTGGAGTAGTGCAGAAGGGAGGAATTCAAATTCCTAGGATATTGGAACCGGTTCTGGAGGAGGTCTGTACCTGGGCAGAACCGGAACCAATGTCCTAGCGGGAGTGTTTGCTCGTGCTGTTGGGGAGGACTTAAACTAATACGGAAGGGGGATGGGAACCTATGTAGCGAGACAGAGGGAAGTAGAATGGGGGCAGAAGCAAAAGATAGAAAGAAGGAAAGTAAAACTGGAGGGCAGAGAAACCCAAGGCAAAAAGCAAAAAGGGCCACATTACAGCAAAATTCTAAAGGGGCGAAGTGTGTTAGAAAGACAAACCTGAAGGCTCTGTGCCTCAATGCGAGGAGTATTCAGAATAAGGTGGATGAATTAACTGCGCAGATAGCAGTTAACGATTATGATGTAATTGGCATCACGGTGACAATGCTCCAATGACCAAGGCTGGGAACTCAACATCCAGGGGTATTCAACATTTAGGAAGGATAGACAGAAAGGAAAAGGAGGCGGGGTGGCATTGCTGGTTAAAGAAAAAATTAATGCAATAGTAAGAAAGGACATTAGCTTGGATGATGTGGAATCGGTATGGGTGCAGCTACGGAATGCCAAGGGGCAGAAAACGCGAGTGGGAGTTGTGTACAGACAACCAAACAGTAGTAGTGAGGTTGGGGACAGCATCAAAAAAGAAATTAGGGATGCATGCAATAAAGGTACAGCAGTTATCATGGGTGACTTTAATCTATATATTGATTGGGCTAACCAAATTGGTAGCAATGCAGTGGAGGAGGATTTCCTGGAGTGTATTAGGGTTGGTTTTCTAGACCAATATGTTGAATAAGCAACCAGGGAGCTGGCCATCCTAGACTGGGTGATGTGTAATGAGAAAGGACTAATTAGCAATCTTGTTGTGCGAGACCCCTTGGGGAAGAGTGATCATAACATAGTAGAATTCTTTATTAAGATGGAGAGTGACACAGTTAATTCAGAAACTAGGGTCCTGAACTTAAGGAAAGGTAACTTCGATGGAATGAGACGTGTATTGGCTAGAATAGACTGGCAACTGATACTTAATGGGTTAACGGTGGATAGGCAATGGCAGACATTTAAAGATCACATGGATGAACTTCAGCAATTGTACATCCTTGTCTGGAGTAAAAATAAAATGGGGCTAACAAGGGAAATTAAGGATAGTGTTAAATCCAAGGAAGAGGAATATAAATTGGCCAGAAAAAGCAGCAAACCTGAGGACTGGGAGAAATTTAGAATTCAGCAGAAGAGGAAAAGGGTTTAAATAATAAGGGGAAAATAGAGTAAGAGAAGAAGCTTGCCGGGAACATAAAAACACTGCAAAAGTTTCTATAGATATGTGAAGAGAACAAGATTAATGAAGACAAACCTAAGTCCCTTGCAGTCGGATTCAGGTGAATTTATAATGGGGAACAAAGAAATGGAAGACCAATTGAACAAATACTTTGGTTCTGTCTTCACGAAGGAAGACACAAATAACCTTCTGGAAGTACTAGGAGACCAAGGGTTTAGTGAGAAGGAGGAACTGAAGGATATCTTTATTAGGCAGGAAATTGTGTTAGGGAAATTGATGGGATTGAAGGCCAATAAATCCCCAGGGCCTGATAGTCTGCATCCCAGAGTGCTTAAGAAATTAGCCCTAGAAATAGTGGATGCATTGGTGATCATTTTCCAACAGTCTATCGACTCTGGATCAGTTCCTATGGACTGGACGGTGGCTAATGTAACACCACTTTTTAAAAAGGGAGGGAGAGAGAAAGTGGATAATTATAGACTTGTTAGCCTGATATCAGTGGTGGCAAAAATGTTGGAATCAATTATTAAGGATGAAATAGCAGCGCATTTGGAAAGCAGTGACAGGATCAGTCCAAGTCAGCATGGATTTATGAAGGGGAAATCATGCTTGACAAATCTTCTGGAATTGTTTGAGGATGTAATTAGTAAAGTGGACAAGGGAGAACCAGTGGATGTGGTGTATTTGGACTTTCCAAAGGCTTTTGACAAGGTTCCACACAAGAGATTGGTTTGCAAAATCAAAGCACATGGTAATGGAGGTAATGTACTGATGTGGATAGAGAACTGGTTGGCAGACAGGAAGCAGAGAGTCGGGATAAACGGATCTTTTTCAGAATGGCAGGCAGAGACTAGTGGAGTGCCGCAGGGCTCAGTGCTGGGACCCCAGCTCTTTACAATATACATCAATGATTAGGATGAAGGAATTGAGTGTAATATCTCCAAGTTTGCAGATGACACTAAACTGGGTGGCGGTGTGAACTGTGAGGGGGACGCTAAGAGGCTGCAGGGTGACTTGGACAGGTTAGGTGAGTGGGCAAATGCATGGCAGATGCAGTATAAAGTGGATAATTGTGAGGTTATCCACTTTGGGGGCAAAAACGCGAAGACAGAATATTATCTGAATGGTGACAGATTAGGAAAAGGGGAGGTGCAATGAGACCTGGGTGTCATGGTTCATCAGTCATTGAAAGTTGGCATACAGGTTCAGCAAGCGGTAAAGAAGGCAAATGGTCTGTTGGCCTTCATAGCTAGAGGATTTGAGTATAGGAGCAGGGAGGTCTTACTGCAGTTGTACAGGGCCTTGGTGAGGCCTCACCTGGAATATTGTGTTCAGTTTTGGTCTCCTAATCTGAGGAAGGACGTTCTTGCTATTGAGGGAGTGCAGCGAAGGTTCACCAGACTGATTCCTGGGATGGTTGGACTGACATATGAGGAGAGATTGGATCAACTGGGCCTTTATACATTGGAGTTTAGAAGGATGAGAGGGGATCTCATCGAAACATACAAGATTCTGATGGGACGGGACAGGTTAGATGCGGGTAGATTGTTCCCGGTGTTGGGGAAGTCTAGAACCAGGAGACACAGTCTTAGAATAAGGGGTAGGCCATTTAGGACTGAGATGAGGAGAAACTTCTTCACTCAGAGAGTTGTTAACCTGTGGAATTCCCTCTGCAGAGTGTTGTTGATGCCAGTTCATTGGATATATTCAAGAGGGAGTTAGATATGGCCCTTACGGCTAAGGTGATCAAGGGGTATGGAGAGAAAGCAGGAAAGGGGTATTGAGGGAATGATCAGCCATGATCTTATTGAATCTTAGTGCAGGCTTGAAGGGCCAAATGGCCTACTCCTGCACCTATTTTCTATGTATCTATGTTTCTATCAACTCACTTTATGAGTGGAAGCAAGTTTTCCTTGGTTTCAAGGGACTGCCTATGATGATGATGAATGTATTTCTGTGAACGAGGTCTTTCATTGTGAGGCAGAGACAAAATCGTTGGGTCTCCAAATAATGGTAATTATCTGGGTGTGTTGGAAGTTCTCGCAAACTACGATGCATTTCTTGATGAACACATCAAGCGGTTCACCACCAAAGGCAAGGGGCATGCTTCATACTTGTCTTCCAGCACTTGTAAAGAACTGATTAGTCTGATGGGTGGCAAAGTAATTGAGACGATTATCCAGGAATTGAAATCAGCTAAGTTCTAATCAATATTTTTTGATTCAATGCCAGATGTCACACACTCAGATCAGTTGACATTTGTCGTCCACTATGTTCGACCGACTGGTCCTGAGAAATGGTTCCTAAAGTTCTTGCCGATAATTGGTCATACTGGTCAAGAAATAGCAGAAATAATAGTGGCCCTTCTGGATGAGAATGGCATTGACATACAAAATTGTTGTGGATAATCTTATGATAATGCTTCAAATATGAGTGGGAAATATATTGGTGTCCGAATTATCATCAAAGTGCAATGCCCATATGCAACATTTATACCATGTGCAGTGCATTCACTCAAACCTTTGGGAAAAAACAGTGCCGAATGCTCCCAGTAATCGTCAGATTTCTTGACATTGTGCAAAAGTTGTACACTTTTCTCTTTGCATCGATGTATCATTGGTGACTGCTTTATGAAAAACTAAAGCCTTGAGGGCTGTCTGTCTTCAAACAG
Organism: Pristiophorus japonicus; assembly: GCF_044704955.1. Taxonomy (NCBI): domain Eukaryota; kingdom Metazoa; phylum Chordata; class Chondrichthyes; family Pristiophoridae; genus Pristiophorus; species Pristiophorus japonicus. The sequence goes on from NC_091996.1 coordinate 49,216,076, forward strand.
CTTTCTGCAGCTCAATAGACAGCAAGGTATGAAGCAGTGTCAGCCCTGCTCAAAGGTTGCACTCCCATATGCAAAGCGTTGGAATCCCTGGCAACTGACGTGGAGCAGAAAGTTAAGTGCTGAAATGAAGCTCAGTTGATCCTTGACAAACTGGGCGAACTGGATTCAACTATTCTCATTGTCATCTGGAACACAGTCATGGAGCGCTTTCACCTGACCAATCTCTTGCTTCAGGAGACCGAGTTGAATCTGAATGTCATGGTGTCCTTACTCGAGTCCCTTGTCGATTTTGTCAAGACCCAGCGGAAAGAGTTTGAGACTTCAAAGACCTTGGGATTAAAATATGTGGCCAAGAGTAGAATTGAGCTCAGAGGCGTGTCCGGGTTCGCAACCGCCGTTATGACAATGAAGATGCTGAAAACACTGTGCTGTCACCCAAGGAGAAATTCAAAACTGAAGTGTTCCTTGTCACCATTGATCAACTAATCAGTACCTTGAAACACTGCCTTGAAGCATACAAGGAAATCAACTGTAAGTTTGGATTCCTCTCCAAGCTAGCCGCTCTCTTGACTCATGAGACCAAGCAAGCCACAACAAATCTTGCCAGCTCCTATTCCAAAGATCTGGAACCTATGATTGAAAGTGAATTCATCCAATTTTCTAGCTTGGTGGCATCCTCAACAGAGCTTCAAACCTCAATTTGTGTCAAACAAATTAAGTCAGCAGAGCTAAGAATGTACCAATTCTTCCATATACACACCCTCACCAATACCTTTTCTAACATTGAAATCGTTCTTCGGATATATCTGTCGATGATGGTATCAAATTGCAGTGGTGAGCGGTCCTCATGAAACTAAAACTAAAAGGATGAGGTCAGGAACCGAATGGGACAAGATCGATTTAATAGTTTTTCAATCATGTGCATCGAGAGCAAAGTACTAAGAGGCCTTGACTTCTCGAAAATCATTGATGAGTTTAGCCACCAAAAATCTAGGAAAAGACCAATGTAATGTTATACTTGTAGTTGCAAATGACAAATGATGGCCTTCCAAAAAAATTGCGCTATCTTGTTCTAAATTGTTGTCATTGCTGATTTAGTTTCAAAATGTAAAGATTTTTTTTTAAATAAAAGCGTTCTTGTTTACTCTTTATACAGAGTTTCATCAAGGTATCAGTTTGCTTGTTTGGAAACATAATAAAATATTAAATGAGTGTCGTCGTAGTATCAATGAAAACATAACCTGAGATGTAGATCTGACCTGGCCTTGACCTGATGCATACTCAATATAGTGCCCTGTGACTTAGCTTACTAATATCATTTATTTCAGGATGCGAATGTGAGTAGGGGACCCACAGCCGAGGTACTGCCCAGGGCCCGAGGCACCCTTAATCCATCCCTGACTCAAGCCCACAACAATGGAAGGTGTTTTACAGCTCCACAACTGGAGGCCCCTGAAAACTTGAATATCAGGTTGTGCTAAATTGTTTTACTCTCCCTTGCATGTTTACATGGGAGGTAGAGATGGACTGCACTTACTGTTGTGATTTCCAATGATGAACTCAAACACTTTGAACCACAGGCCCCGATTTTGACATGGATGGTTTGCGTCGGTGAAGGAGGCGGCGTTTCGGATGGGAAACCTGAAAGTCCAGCTTTGCGTTTTTTTGATATATTTTTATTTCGCCAGCATCTCCACCCGGAACTCAGCTTGAATGACTTGGCTTCCACTCGGAAGAGGAGCAAAGTTAGGGAGTCTGGAGCTGCTATTGGGAGTGTGGGAGTGCTCCGATCCCCGGCCCTTGGAGGAGGGGGGGGGGGGCTCTGATCGTGGGTCCAAATCCTGACCACGAGGTTCCAATCCAAGGCAAGAAGGTTAGCGTGGGGGGGCTGTGGGGGAGGGAAGCACTTCTGCTCCTCCTGGCCCACAAGCAGTGCTGTAACGGCACTTACCTTCTCCCTGAGCTGATTTTGCCTTCCTTTAGCTGCTGGATATTCTGAGACCCAGCCTCATTATAATATTTTAGTGGACAATCTGCCTCCTGGAAGCGGATTGATTGCCTGCCCCTTGTCCCACCTGTGATAAATCTGAAAGTGGGCAGATTTGAGATTTTAAAAGTTTTAACATTTCACCGCACCCAAACCCACCTGTTTTTGGGGGTTAAAATTCACCTCAAAGAGGTTGATGAACACACACTCACCATGTAGGTTAATGAACACACACTTGTCACGTCGGCTGATGAACACATATTTGGCCAGAATTGAACCACAAATGTGTAAACTGACCACTTCATTGGATGTGTGTGCAAAATATTTTTTCTTTCAAATATTACGCTCTTCATACATTTTGAGAGCGTGAACAGGAGTGAGAGTGTCTATGCATTCCAATGGACCGAGAAGGCCCTGTTACACAGTCATATAATTACTTTAATTCAAGTGAACCAGTAAAGCATTATCATCCATCTGTTACTGGAAGAGCAATGCCATATTAATAAGGCCAACACCAATCCAAAAAGATGCTGGTATGTAAACAGACTGGTACTTCAGAGTTCGATGACTGCAAATAATCGGCATCCTTAAAAACTGAGTGTTGTTCAAATTATTCCACCTGAACAACAATCGATCTACAATAGTATGAAATCTGCATAGAAAGCCTGAAAAACATATAAAGTAAGTTTGAATCTTGACATTATTTTCAGGCAGTTGTTGAAAAATTAGAATCCCCTTCATGGCTAATGGTTGTCAAAAATTCCCAATTATCCTTGATGTTTCCCCAATTTTTCATATGTAGTTGTGATTTGGTCTCTTGGCAAGGATCCCTTCTTTATGTAAGAGCCTAGGCATTAATTATTTCAATACAGTTTGTCTAGTAAATGCTGGTTAGCTGAAAGCTTCCAACTATCATGATTGTATTTCAAGGGAGCCAGCAATTCTCACTTAATTTGCAATTTGACATTTTTCAACATTGTTTGAAGCAAATTAGTTGTGACCCGCTGTACAATCATTAACATGCACCTTTTAAGCCCTGGCATGCAGTGGACAAATGTAAATGGGTGTGCACTTGTTCCCAGTGTCGCTGCTGATTTTCTTTGCCTGATTGAAGTGCTTAGCCATTGACTCAGAAAAAATGTATCAAAAATTGATGAGGTAGTGTCTGTGGTCAAACTGTTTTTGTTATATATGTGTTACAGCGGATGAGCTGAAAACACATTTTGAAATAGCTTGGCCCAGGGGTAGACTCTGAACCTGCCAACTTTCGAAGGATTAAGGAATTGGAAATCCAGAGGCGAGGAGAGCATATCCCTGAACAACCCCAAAGTTGTCAGTGCGGTCGCATAATGTCCAGCGAATAACCTTCAAACTCTTACACCTGGTAAAAGCAGGCGAATAGCTTACTTTTATCAGCGTAAGAGTTTTAAAACATAGAAAAATTAAATGTTATTACTTATTTTTATATTAAAAATTCTGTCATAGAAACATAGAAAATAGGTGCAGGAGTAGGCCATTTGGCCCTTCAAGCCTGCACTAAGATTCAATAAGATCATGGCTGATCATTCCCTCAATACCCCTTTCCTGCTTTCTCTCCATACCCCTTGATCCCCTTAGCCGTAAGGGCCATATCTAACTCCCTCTTGAATATATTCAATGAACTGGCATCAACAACTCTCTGCGGCAGGGAATTCCACAGGTTAACAACTCTCTGAGTGAAGAAGTTTCTCCTCATCTCAGTTCTAAATGGCCTACCGCTTATCCTAAGACTGTCCCATGGTTCTGGACTTCCCCAACATCGGGAACATTCTACCCGCATCTAACCTGTCATGTCCCGTCAGAATCTTATATGTTTCTATGAGATCCCCTCTCATCCTTCTAAACTCCAATGTATAAAGATCCAGTCTCTCCTCATATGTCAGTCCAGCCATCCCAGGAATCAGTTTGGTGAATCTTCGCTGCACTCCCTCAATAGCAAGAACGTCCTTCCTCAGATTAGGAGATCAAAACTGAGAACAATATTCCAGGTGAGGCCTCACCAAGGCCCTGTACAACTGCAGTAAGACCTTCCTGCTTCTATACTCAAATCCCCTAGCTATGAAGGCCAACATACCAATTGCCTTCTTCACCACCTGCTGTACATGTATGCCAACTTTAAATGACTGATGAACCATGACACCCAGGTTTCGTTGCACCTCCCCTTTTCCGAATCTGCCGCCATTCTGATAATATTCTGTCTTCGCGTTTTTGCCCCAAAGTGGATAACCTCACATTTATTCACATTATACTGCATCTGCCATGCATTTGCCCACTCACCTAACCTGTCCAAGTCACCTTGCAGCCTCTTAGCGTCCCCCTCACAGCTCACACCGCCACCCAGTTTAGTGTCATCTGCAACCTTGGAGATATTACACTCAATTCCTTCATTTTAATCATTGATGTATACTGTAAAGAGCTGGGGTCCCAGCACTGAGCCCTGCGGCACTCCACTAGTCACTGCCTGCCATTCTGAAAAGGACCCGTTTATCCCGACTCTCTGCCTCCTGTCTGCCGACCTGTTCTCTATCCACGTCAGTATATTACCCCCAATATCATGTACTTTGATTTTGCACACCAATCTCTTGTGTGGGACCTTGTCAAAAGCCTTTGGAAAGTCCAAATACACCAGATCCACTGGTTCTCCCTTATCCTAGACTCTACTAGTTAAATCCTCAAAAAATTCTAGAAGATTTGTCAAGCATGATTTCCCCTTCATAAATCCATGCTGACTTGGACCGATCCTGTCACTGCTTTCCAAATGTGCTGCTATTTCATCCTTAATAATTGATTCCAACATTTTCGCCACCACTGATGTCAGGCTAACCAGTCTATAATTACCCACTATCTCTCTCCCTCCCTTTTTAAAAAGTGGTGTTACATGAGCTGCCCTCCAGTCCATAGGAACTGATCCAGAGTCGGATAGATTGTTGGAAAATGATCACCAATGCATCCACTATTTCTCGGGCTTCTTCCTTAAGTACTCTGGGATGCAGACTACCAGGCCCCGGGGATTTATGGGCCTTCAATCCCATCAATTTCCCTAACACAATTTCCTGCCTAATAAGGATATCCTTCAGTTCCTCCTTCTCACTAGACCCTTGGTCCCCTAGTACTTCCAAAAGGTTATTTGTGTCTTCCTTCGTGAAGACAGAACCAAAGTATTTGTTCAATTGGTCTTCCATTTCTTTGTTCCCCATTATAAATTCACCTGAATCCGACTGCAAGGGACCTACATTTGTCTTCACAAATCTTTTTCTCTTCACATATCTATAGAAGCTTTTGCAGTCAGTTTTTATGTTCCCGGCAAGCTTCTTCTCTTACTCTATTTTCCCCTCTTAATTGAACCCTTTGTCCTCCTCTGCTGAGTTCTAAATTTCTCCCAGTCCTCAGGTTTGTTGCTTTTTCTGGCCAATTTATATGCCTCTTTCTTGGCTTTAACACTATCGTTAATTTCCCTTGTTAGCCACGGTTGAGCCACCTTCCTGTTTTATTTTCACTCCAGACAAGGATGTACAATTGCTGAAGTTCATCCATGTGATCTTTAAATGTCTGCCATTGCCTATCCACCATCAACCCTTTAAATATCATTTGCCAGTCTATTCTAGCCAATTCACACCTCAAACCATCGATGTTACCTTTCCTTAAGTTCAGGACCCTAGTTTCTGAATTAACTGTGTCACTCTCCATCTTAATAAAGTATTCTACCATGTTATGGTCACTCTTCCCCAAGGGGCCTTGCACAACAAGATTGCTAATTAGTCCTTTCTCATTACACATCACTCAATCTAGGATGGCCAGCTCCTTAGTTGGTTCCGTGACATATTGGTCTGGAAAACCATCCTAACACACTCCAGGAAATCCTCCTCCACTGCATTGCTACCAGTTTGGTTAGCCCAATCAATATGCAGATTAAAGTCACCCATGATAACTGCTGTAGCTTTATTGCACGCATCCCTAATTTCTTGTTTGATGCTGTCCCCAACCTCACTACTACTGTTTGGTGGTCTGTACTTAACTCCCACTAGTGTTTTCTGCCCTTTAGTATTCCGTAGCTCCACCCATAGCGATTCCACATCATCCAAGCTAATGTCCTTTCTTACTATTGCATTAATTTCTTCTTTAGCCAGCAATGCCACCCTGCCTCCTTTTCCTTTCTTTCTATCCTTCCTAAATGTTGAATACCCCTGGATGTTGAGTTCCCAACCTTGGTCACCCTGGAGCCATGTCTCCGTGATGCTAATTGCATCATAACCAGTTAACTGCTATCTGCGCAGTTAATTTATCCACCTTATTCCAAATACTCCTCGTATTGAGGCACAGAGCCTTCAGGCTTGTCTTTCTAACACACTTTGCCCCTTTAGAATTTTGCTGTAATGTGGCCCTTTTTCTTTTTTGCCTTAGGTTTCTCTGCCCTCCACTTTTACTTTTCTTCTTTCTATCTTTTGCTTCTGCCCCCATTCTACTTCCCTCTGTCTCGCTGCATTGGTTCCCATCCTCCTGCCATATTAATTTAACTCCTCCCCAACAGCACTAGCAACACTCCCCCCAGGACATTGGTTCCGGTACTGCCCAGGTGCAGACCGTCCGGTTTGTACTGGTCTCACCTCTCCCAGAACCGATTCCAATGTCCCAGGAATTTGAATCGCTCCCTTCTGCACCACTCCTCAAGCCACGTATTCATCTTAGCTATCCTGCGATTCCTACTCTGACTAACACGTGGCACTGGTAGCCATCCTGAGATTACTACTTTTGAGGTCCTACTTTTTAATTTAACTCCTAGCTCCCTAAGTTCGTCTCGTAGGTCTTCATCCCGTTTTTTTACCTATATCGTTGGTACCTATATGCACCACGACAACTGGCTGTTCACCCTCCCTTTTCAGAAAGCCCTGCACCCACTCCGATACATCCTTGATCCTTGCACCAGGGAGGCAACATTCCATCCTGGAGTCCTGGTTACGGCTGCAGAAACGTCTAACTATTCCTCTTACAATTGAATCCCCTATCACTGTAGCTCTCCCACTCTTTTTCCTGCCCTCCTGTGCAGCAGAGCCACCCACGGTGGCATGAACTTGGCTGCTGCTGCCCTCCCCTGTTGGGTCATCCCCCCAACAGTACGCAAAGTGCTATTCACATCAACCTCAGCATCGTGGATGCTCCAGAGTGAATCCACCCGCAGCTCCAGTGCCTCAATGCCGTCTGTTAGGAGCTGCAGGCGGATGCACTTCCCGCACACGTAGTCGTCAGGGACGCATCCCTGGACTTCCATATAGTATAGAGGAACATAACACATGTCCGAGCTGTCCTGCCATCACTTAACCCTTAGATTAACTTAATTTGGCAACAACAATGCTCAAGGTTACTTACTGATAAAGAATAAGAAAAAGAAAAACTACTCATCAATCACCAGCCAATCACTTACCCCCTTGTTTGTTATGTCACCTTTTTATTTATTTCTACTTCTTTTTTGCCTTCTCTCCCTGCTGCAGCTGCACCAGCTGGCTCCTCGACGACGTTGGGCCTTTAAAGGCCTCCCCCGGATTCCCGCTACTCAAACTACCGCTCCTCGACGACGTTGGGGCTTTATCGGCCTACCCTGGACTCCCACTGCTCGACTGCCACTCCTGCTCGACGTTGGGCCTTTATAGGCCTCCTCCGGACTCCCGCTGCTCGGACTATGAGGATAAGTTTATTTTTGTCTGTGAAGATAAGTTTATTTTTTAACACTGTTAAAACATTTTTTTTTAATAAAATTGTTTTTTTTCTCTAAAACATTTAATTTCATGCAATTTTTTAATTTTTTAAAAAGTGAAGTGCTTTTTAAATTTATGTTTGTGATTTATTTGATTTCGGGGTATTCTCATCAATAGTAGTGGGAGCTCGGCGCTCCCATTCTTATGAATGAGAATACTACATTGTGATTGGTGGTCCTGTCCCACGTGACACAAGGATACGCATACGATCCTGGAAGACATGCACACTGGACTCCGAATCTAGGCCTTGGAGCACCCGCAGGAATCCTCCGACCGCAATTTTCCCCTATTATTTACCTCCACCCCTGTCATCTGAGCAAAGGCTCACCTCAATTAAGATTTAATTATCAAAATAACAGTAATTCTTGAAGTGGGTTTGTAAGATGTTGGGGCTCTTAGTGCTGTGTAATACAAGATTCTTTATTCTGCAGGATGGATTTCACAGCCCAGCAGTAACAGAGAAGTTACATTAAGTTGTTTGAAAGTCGCTAATTTTATTTTTATTTATGCTGCAATATCTGTTCAAAGAAATAGAAGTTAGAGCCGCTTCTTATAGTCAACAACACATTTCATGATCTACCTTGATTTGTATAATCCTCTATCCCATTCTTAAGCAGACACATCCAGCTCTTTTTAAAAGCTATTAACGAACAAAATGTTAATTGCTTTTGTCAGTAATGTATTTTACAGAGGATCTACTCTTGTTAGAAACTCATTAATTCTGTGTTCTTGTCCTCTACTTGTATAATTGTAATCCAAGTTAATCATCCTGCTTAGATCGATGTTACAAATGACGAAAAGCACAGATAATGTAAGACTAGAATCATAATCCCTGCCAATAATCTTATCTCCATGAAAACAAGTCTCGTAAGTCCTGGAATCATTTTGCGTACTCTTGCTAAGCCCTCGACAATACATTTATGTCCTATGGAAGGTATTTTGCCCAAGATTGGCATTTTTATAACACCTTTCACATCCAAAAGATGTCGCAAAGCATTTCACAGCCAATAAACTACTTTTGAATTGTAATCATTGTTGTTATACAGACTAAGATGACAGCCACCTTGCAAATGAGATAAATGACAAATCTGTTTTGATGATGTTGTTGGAGGGATAAATGTTAACTTGGATATTGGGGATACTCCCTCGCTCTTCTTCAAATAGTGCCATGTGATCTTCGACACCATCTGAACAGGCAGAAGGGGCCTAGGTTTAACAACTCAATCGAATGACAGCACTACCAACAATGCAGCACTCCCTCAGCCCTCCATTTAAATGCCTGCTGTAGAATTTACCAATATTTCACAGAGATTCCTTGTACCTTTCATCTGCAGAGGAGAAGAATCCCTTTCTGGACTTTTAAAATGGAAGGAAAAACTTCGGGACACAAATGAGTTTAAAGGGGCAGACGAGGTCTGCAGGGAATAAAAGGAGGTGCATTCATGGAGACCCCCCCCTCAGTGTTTGGACTCATAAGAAAGGGAATTTATTTTGGAACTATCTACCAGAAAGTTTGAAATCCTAAAGTGCACATGGAAGAAACTACGAACTTTCATCGAATTTGGGATTTTTAAAAGATGAAAGAAAAGAGATGGGGTCAATCTCTAAAGGCCAGTTTGGACATTGGAGCTAATCCAATTGTCTGGGAACTGTTTACCCTCGAAACCTGTCCCTGGAGGACATTTATATTTTAACAATCGAGCACAGAAGAAACATTATCCACCCACCCAGAGGACCCAAGTGTCACATACATATGCCAACACCTTTTCAACAGGCATAGAAATATCTGGCTCAGGCCAGATTATCACAATGGACAAGCGCTAAAAGCCTATCAATGCCAGATTAAAACCACTTAATCAAGTTTCAGTTAGCTGGGCTGCAAAATTGAAACAAAGAGCTGGGCCAGACTTGGTGGGAGATAAGGAAGCCTTTTTGGAGTATATCTATTCCCAGTTTTACAAGGAAAAAGTGGGCAGACACAAGCAGCCAGAGCTGGGGAGTGAAGAAATCGAGTAGTGAAGGAAACTACTAGAAATCATCAAGGACTGACCGAGCACGAGGCCCATGAAACGGAAGGTTGTCAACAACCAAATTGACAACCCGGGCCACCACAACCAGGGAAACGACCAACCGAAACCAACTCAGCAAAAACCGAAGAATCAACATTTATTTCCACTCTACAATCTACTTCTGAATGACCAACGGGTGAGAAATTACCAAAAAGGACTAACTAAAACTTATTCCGAACCAAAGAAAGTTGGTACTTACCCCATACATCCAAAACGCAACTTACCGCATCAATGGACGCACCCCAACTGAAGACTACGCAGTCCGAAGTCCTCTACTCCGTCCGGGATACGGCTCGCCTAGAAGGCCAAGTGCAGCGAACCCCGAAACCGCAATTCACCGGCATCGGTCTAAAGGGATTGGTGAGCATAGCCGCTGAACCCCCAGAGCTATAACTTAGTTAGTTAGGGGAATTGGAAAGGGGAGACTGGGATAACTTGTGTAAATGTTTCTGCATTCTCTTCTTCACCCCGTTAAGAGTTTGAGCTGTATTCTTTTCCCCACAGGCTGTATTTTGACATTTTATTCAATGTGTTGTATCCCACAGTGTGTATTGGTATTACTATTCTGTGTGTGTTCTTAAAGGTGTGCCTTTTACTTCTTTTTAAACACAATAAAGCCATACCTGCTTCCAACCTTGAAACCGATTGTCTGTCCAAGTCTGTCACAGTCTCTTCATAATTCCAGTCTCTAGAACCAAGGGTGTGGGAATGATTCGAAACCGCTCATATAAGGTCAGAAGGGAAAGCTGACCCCCTGAAAACCACTCCTTACACTGCCTAGATTACGTGTTCAATACCTATATGGTTTTACCAGTTATGCAATTACCTCTGCTGGTGAGTTCCACTGGACTGCACTCATATGGTTCCACTCTATCCATCACAATACAGTCAGTACATCTCCAGGAATACCCCTGCATCATCACTTCTTCCCCAATGATCCATCCTTTACCCCTACTTGTTCCCAATCTTCATTTTGCTCCTGATGACATTTTTCAGCTTGTTGTTAGATTATATGTGTAGCTAATGACACTCAATTGCATTTTCTCACTGCTTGCCAAAATCCTACAAATCCCTTTGCATGTTCAGACTGCCTGTCTGACGTTAAGCGAAAGAGCTTAAGCCAGAATTTCCCCCAATTGAATATCAGTTCAACTGAAGTCACTGTTCTTGGCCCCAGTCAAAAACCCTTTCCTCTGACATTATACTCATCCCTGTCTCTTCATTTAAAACCATGACACCCTAACTGATATGGAACCCAGCAATGTCTCCGAGATACTAGTACTGAATCTGATGAGTCAAAAGCAGTACGATGCCAACACCCTACTATCTGTGCGAGCATCAAACGCAGCACTGGCAGACCTCTGAGCCCCGGCTGCAACTCTCTTTAAATTGCCCCGGATTTGTTTCTCCGCCTTGTGCAGTCAAACTTTTTCAGGCGTCATCGACGTCAGCCGTTAAGTAAGGTGGCAAAAATGAATGTGATGTGAAGGGCGCCAAGAAAGTGTGGTACGCGTGCTGACATCGTGATTTCCATGACATTAGCCGGCAGGTCATTACATTTTAACGCCCTTGAAAAATGACAACCGAATTTTGCGGCAAGTGCCAACAGCAGCCAGCGCCAGTCCGAACCTTAGCCCCACTCTATAGAACTATTTTCTTTAATCCCTCCACCGTACGATTTCACTTTGCCTTTAAAAGGCTCCTGAAACCCCATCTCTTTGAAGAACCCTTTGATCACCTTTCCACTCCTTTTCATGCCTGTTCCTTCCTTCTTCTGTGAAAGCACCTTGAGAAATTAGTTCTGCAAATTACATACCCAAGCAAGTTGTTGTCGGCCAAATGCTCAAGTTGAATCCCAGTACTTGACGATTCTCATTGACAGCAGCCTCATATTGCCTGGATTCTTTCAGAACGTAGAGCAATGGTTCTCAACCGGTGTTCCTCGGCACATTGGTGTGCCGTGAATCCTTCACAGGTATGCTGCCAAATTGTGTAAAAGTATGGTGGACGTTAGCTGATTTCACAATGAAACACAAACCATTTAACACTGAAACAGAAGGGGAGAGGGAGCGAGAGAGAGACAGACAGGCACATATAAGAACATAAGAATTAGGAACAGGAGTAGGCCATCTAGCCCCTCGAGCCTGCCCCGCCATTCAATAAGATCATGGCTGATCTGGTCGTGGACTCAGCTCCACTTACCCGCCCTCTCCCCGTAACCGTTAATTCCCTTATTGGTTAAAAATCTATCTATCTTTGACTTGAAAACATTCAATGAGCTAGCCTCAACTGCTTCCTTGGGCAGAGAATTCCACAGATTCACAACCCTCTGGGAGAAGAAATTTTTTCTCAACTCGGTTTTAAATTGGCTCCTCTGTATTTTGAGGCTGTGCCCCCTAATTCTAGTCTCACCCACCAATGGAAACAACCTCTCTGCCTCTATCTTGTCTATCCCTTTCATGATTTTAAATGTTTCTATAAGATCACCCCTCATCCTTCTGAACTCCAACGAGTAAAGACCCAGTCTACTCAATCTATCATCATAAGGTAACCCCCTCATCTCCGGAATCAGCCTAGTGAATCGTCTCTGTACCCCTTCCAAAGCTAGTATATCCTTCCTTAGGTAAGGTGACCAAAACTGCACGCAGTACTCCAGGTGCAGCCTTACCAATACCTTATACAGTTGCAGCAAGACCTCCCTGCTTTTGTACTCCATCCCTTTCGCAATGAAGGCCAATATTCCATTTGCCTTCCTGATTACCTGCTGCACCTGCAAACTAACCTTTTGGGATTCATGCACAAGGACCAATCGTGAAGCTGTGGAGGCGTGTCCTGCTCAGTAGGAACTGTGAGCAGTGAGGGAAGCAGCTAGCAACTTGAGCTCCTGCCTGCAGAGCCCTGAGACCAGCCCAGGAATAGAAGGAAGGAAGGGGTTTCACCACCAACTTTACCCAGAGGGAGAGGAGGAAAAAGCAGAAAACTTTAAAACAACTTTATCATTTCTGCAAGGAGTTGGAGAGAGGGGGAAAAACCACAACAACCATCCAGTGTGGAAGGAGGGAGACTCAACATTCTACAGGTGGGTGTGGGTGCATTTCCCAAAAAAGACTTTGTTATATCGGTGGGGGGAGGAAAGAAGACCACTGAGGGCCGGAACATCGCGGGGGGTGTGTGTGTGTGGAAGTGTGTGTGGGGGCCTTGCTTACAACTAGGCCCCCCCCACAATTGGAACTCCCCCCACCCCCCCACATTTGCCTAGCCTGGGATAGCTGGAGCTACCAGGCTGAAGATTGTTGTTTTTCTTATTCACCCAATTAAAGATCGTTAGGAGTGCCTGGTGGCTCCAGCTACCCCAGGTGAAGACATCTTCTCCCCCCACCTGAAGACCACCCCAAGGACTTTTGTGTTTTTGCCATCTGGGGAGTGCACCCACCCACAGCTGCGAGGGGAGACCTGCCCTCGCAGTCCCCCCCCCCCTTCCCACCCCCCTCTCTCTTTCTCTGCTACTCTGTTTCTCCCCTCTCTCTCTGAGGCCTCTTCCTTCCAAATTTGCAAAAAAAAACCAATTAAGACAACTGAGCAGAGGGAGCAAGGCCTCTCCCCAATTGTCAACGAGGGGAGAGGTGCCTCGTTAAGGGCTCCTCTGCTCAGTTAATATACGAGGCCATTAAAAGACCATTAAGGCCTGTGACTTTGGGGTGGGTGTAGCCCTTAAAGGGACCCCGTGATGGCGACCCCATCCACGCCGGTGGCAGGGCCAGCAAGGACGTATGCGCAGGCGGTGTCCACATCCACGGCACCTCCTGCGCCACCCGCTGCCCTGCCACCGTTCAGATTTATAACCAGGAAACACGGGGTCAAGAGCTACACTCACCCCACAATGAGCATTGAGGAGTGCGTGCGGGCGATGGCTGGGGTAGTCGGCCCCTCGGCCATTGTCGCAGCCTCCAAGATGTCTGGGAAGGCCGTGTTCTTCCTGGGGTCGGAGCGGGCGGTGTCCCTGGCCCTTGAAAAGGGGCTCACGGTGGGCGGGACGTTCCTGCCGGTGGACCCTCTCGAGGCCACCGCGCAGAGGGTCATCATTTCAAACGTCCCGCCCTTTGTTCCCGCTGAGCTCCTCCTCCCTCACCTACACCAACTGGGGGAGGTAAGGTCAGGGATCAACCCCATACCGCTCGGCCTCAGGGAGAACAGCCTGCGCCACGTGTTCTCCTTCCGCCGCCAGCTCTTTGTCCGGCTGGCGCGGGAGGACACGACGGAGGGTAATTTTAATGTGGTGCACGAGGGGACTGCCTACCGCGTCTTCTGGACGTCGGACGGCGTGCGGTGCCATGCCTGCAGGGAGGTGGGGCACGTTCGCAAGAACTGCCCCGCCTCCAAGGCCACCAAACCACCGAAGGCGGCCAAGGCTGGCGCCGCCGCCACCCCTCCCCCTAGTTGCGTCCGCGTGCCGGGAGCCATGGGTGCGCGGGCATCGTCGGAGGCCTTTGTTTTCAGGGCCTCCGGCGGGGGGGAGGGAGAGCGTCCGACCGGAAAGAAGGCGCGGAAGAAGACAAAACATCAAGAGGCGGGTCCCCTCAGTGCGCCGGATAATTTGACCACCGCGCTCAGCCCAACCCCGTCACCGGCGAGCGCGGGGTGCCCCGAGCCCGTGCCCGAGCCCTTGAACAACACCACAGAGGGGCCCGGGCGCGGGCAAGAAAAGGAAAAGGGGGGGGCGGAGCGGGAGGCCTCGGCAGACATGGAGGTCTCCCTGACTCCGCGCGCCCCCAGGAACAAAAAGAGGCACCGTCCCAATGACGCGGAGGGGGAACAACATCCCTCCGCGGAGGAGTCGGTGCCCGCCGCGTGTCCCGCGTCCCCCACCAGCGCTCCCAAATTGCGCTGCAGGCGCGAAGAGTCTGTCCCCGGGGAGGGTGAGGTAGTCGAGGCTGCCCAGCCGCTGCCTCCTGGGGATGGAGTGGAAGATCTGCCTGTCGTGGGGGGCGTGGGGACCGCGGAGGAATGCGTAGCCGCCGGGCCGGGCGTCCCGGGGACTGAGGCGGGCGAGGCCGAAAAGGCCGAACCTGAGCCCGCCCAGCCAATACCCAACTTCCCCCGGGAGACGCTCGACCCGGCAGAAACACAATTTACTGTTTTTAATGAAACTGTAGATGCTGGGCCGGGGGGTGGCAGCGGGGAGGGGGAGGAACACCCACCCTCGCCCCTTACTTTGGAGCTGGAGCACTTGGAGGGCCTGGGGATTTCCTATGGCCGGGTCTCTCCTTGTTCTCCGGTTCCTGGGGCGGAGGGGGAACCCCTTCCGCTGTCATTTCCCGACCCAGCACCATTTTTAAAAGAGCCCAGTGGGGACTCCTCTGCCGACGATCCTGGGGGTGGGATCGGGGCAGTGCCAGGGCCGGTTGGAGCGGCCGGTTCATTTGCCGTACCTTGTGCGGTCGATGGGCCGGCTGCTGGCGGCCACCTCCCGGAGGAGGACGGGGACTCGGTGGGGGACGCGGGTGAAGACCTAGAGACCACCGCCAGGGAGGCGGTGGATCTGCTCGCGGCCGCCGCTGAGGCCCTCCTCGTTCCTGCAAAGGAACTCCGGGACTTTTTGGCCCAGAGCCGGGGTCGCCGCGACCAAGCCCGACTGGCCCTGGAAAAATGGTCCGAGCCGGAGCTGATCAAGGGGTCCGTCCGCGCCGCCGTTAAAACCTTGGCCGCGGGCGGGCCCTTGACAAAGGAGCAGCACCTTGAGCTGCGCGAGCTCGAGGGACTCCTCGCTGGGCTGCGGAGGGAGCGGAGTTCAACAAAAGACTCCGCTCCCTCCCCCACAATAGGTTAAGGTAGAGGTTGCACTATGCTTTTGTCATGAAGATAACCATAGCCAGCCTCAACATCAACGGCGGCAGAGGGGCACGCCGTAGATTTGACAATTTTTCGCTCCTGCGGGAGGGGAAATATGCGGTGTGCTTCCTGCAAGAAACCCACACCGTTCCGGGAGACGAAGCCACGTGGCTCCTGGAATGGCAAGGAGAGGTCCGCATGAGCCACCTCACCGCCATTTCTAGTGGGGTGGCCATCTTGCTGGGCCCGCATTTTCAGCCGGAGATCTTGGGGGTCGAGGAGCCCGTGCCAGGCCGCTTGCTGCACGTAACGGTTCGCCTGGGGGACGTGCCGCTCCATCTCGTGAACGTGTACGCCCCTCATCCCGGCCCGCAGCAAACGCGCTTCTTTGAAGAGGTGTCCGCTCTTCTTGGCTCCGTCGACGTCGGCGACTGCATTGTCCTCGGGGGGGATTTTAACTGCACCCTCGAGGCGAGGGACCGCTCCGGTGCCCCGCAGTGCATGACGGCGATGGAGAAGTTGAGGGACCTGGTCGGGTCCTTCGACTTGGTGGACGTCTGGCGAAATCTCCACCCCGACTCCAGCGCCTTTACTTGGGTGAGGCCTGGAGTTGGATGGTCTAGAGTCGACCGCCTTTACGTGTCTCGGGCGTACGTTTCCTGCGTCCCGGCGGCCTCCATGCGGCCGGTGCCGTGTTCGGACCACCACCTGGTGTGGGCGGAGCTCGCTTCGCTCCGCGCGAGGACGGGGTCCGCGTACTGGCACTTTAACAACCGGCTGCTGGAGGACGTGCGGTTCCGGGACTCGTTCCGTCGATTCTGGTCCGACTGGAGAAGGAAGCAGGGGGGCTTCCCCTCCTTGAGGCTATGGTGGGACGTGGGCAAGGCTCACGTCCGCGTCTTCTGTCAAGAGTACGCGAGGGGGTCGACCAAGAGGCGGGCGGCCAGAGTCGGGCGCCTAGAAAAAGAGGTGCTCGACCTGGAAGCCCGTCTCGGTCAAGTCGTCCAGGACCCGGCCCTGCGGACGGTGTACGAAGCGAAGAAGGCCGCGCTGAAGGACCTGCAGCTCGTCGGGTCCCGAGGCGCGTTCGTGAGGTCGCGGATCCGGTTCCTGCGGGATCTGGACCGCGGCTCCCCCTTCTTCTACTCGCTGGAAAAAAGGCAGAGTGTCCGTAAGCAGCTCTTGACGCTGCTGGCCGACGACGGCTCTCTCGTCTCGGATCCGGAGGGCGTCAACAACAGGGTCCGTGAATATTACGGGGCTCTGTTCTCTCCGGATCCGTCCAGCGAGGAAGCGCGTAGAGTTTTGTGGGAGGACCTGCCGAAGGTCAGCCCGGAGGGCGCCGAAAATCTGGAAGCTCCGCTAAGCCTGGCGGAGCTGACCGGTGCCCTCGCCCGGCTCTCGAGGGGAAAATCCCCGGGGCTGGACGGGCTGACCGTGGAGTTCCACAGGGCGTTCTGGGACGTCCTGGGGAGCGACTACGCGCGGGTCCTGGGGGAAAGTCTGGCGACCGGGGAGATGCCCCTCTCTTGGCGCAGGGCAGTCATCGTCCTGCTGCCTAAGAAGGGCGATCTCCGCCTCCTTAAGAACTGGCGCCCGGTCTCCCTCCTCAGCACGGACTACAAAATCTTCGCCAGGGCGATGTCTGCTCGCCTTGGTGCCGTGCTGGACCACATGATTCACCCCGACCAGTCATACACGGTCCCGGGCCGGACGATCCACGACAACATCCATCTGGTCCGGGACCTCATCCATTGCTCCCAGGAGGCTGGTCTGTCGGTCGCCTTCCTATCCCTCGACCAAGAGAAGGCGTTCGACAGGGTGGATCACGACTATCTGCTCGGAACTCTGCGCGCTTTCGGGTTCGGGACGCATTTCGTCGCCCGGATCCGACTTTTGTACGCCGCCGCGGAGTGTCTGATTAAGGTTAACGGGTCCTTGACGGCGCCCCTTCGCTTTAGGAGAGGGGTGCGCCAGGGATGCCCCATGTCCGGCCAGTTATACGCCGTTTGCGTGGAGCCTTTCCTGCGCCTCTTGCGGACGAGGTTGACGGGACTGGCTCTGCAAGGGCCGGGCGTGGAGGTCGTCCTCTCGGCTTACGCCGATGACGTGCTCCTCGCGGTAGAGGATCCCGCTGACCTGCGGAGGATGCGTGAGTGCCAGGAGATTTACTCGGCCGCGTCCTCCGCCAGGATCAACTGGGAGAAATGTTCCGGACTCCTGGTGGGTCAGTGGCGGGTGGACTCCCTGCCGGAGGAGCTCAGGCCTTTTGCCTGGAGCACGACCCATCTCCTCTATCTGGGAGTCTACCTTAGCCCCGACGAGGAAGCCTGGCCGGCGAACTGGCAGGAGCTGGAGGCCAAGGTCGCCGCTCGCCTAGGGCGCTGGACAGGACTGCTCCGAGTGCTGTCCTACAGGGGTCGAGCGCTAGTCATAAACCAGCTGGTGGCCGCAATGCTGTGGTACCGGCTGGTCACTTTGACCCCTCCCCCTGCGTTTGTCGCCAAGATACAGAAGAAGCTGGTGGACTTCTTCTGGAACAACAGGAAGCACTGGGTCTCTGTCGCGGTCTTGAGTCTCCCGCTTGAGGAGGGCGGTCAGTCGTTGGTGTGCGTCAGCGCCCAGCTCGCGACTTTCCGTCTTCAGACCCTGCAGAGATACCTTTACGTCGAGCCCCCTCCTAGGTGGTGTGCTCTGGCGAGGTATTTCTTCCGCCAGCAGCTCGACCTCAATTATGACACGCAGCTCCTGTTTGTGAACTTGGGGGGTGCCAGGACCGCCCTCCGGGAGCTGCCTGTCTTTTACAGGGAACTCATCAGGGTCTGGAACAAAATCTCCACCAAGCGCAGCTCTCCGCCGGCTGGAGTGGCGGCCGTCCTGCAGGAACCGCTGCTCGGGAATCCGTACCTCCACGGCCGAGGCTTCATGTGGCGGTCGGAAGAGAGGGCTGTGGCTGGTGAGGTGACCAGGGTCAGGGACCTGCTCGATGGCGGAGGAGCGGGCTGGATGGCGCCAGTCACGCTGGCGCGGCGCCTAAATTCTGCCAACGTCCGCCGCGCGGCCGATGCCATCGAGTCGCTAAAAACAGCTCTGGGCCCTGACTCCGTTAGGTGTATCGAGGAGGCTCAAGCACGTGGGGAGATCCCGTCCGAACTGACCCCCGTCCGGACGGAATTCCTCATCGGCGCCAAACCCCGGAACCTCCCTCGGGGGCCGGCGCCTCACAACTTGAGCCGCCTCGGGGAAATCCCCTCCGTGCCTTTCAGTTCCGCGCGGAGGGGTTTCCTGTACGGGCTGCTCCTGCACACCCTCAACTTTGCCATCCTCGCCGGCCGTCCGGACACGCCATGGCGTACCATCTTGCCGTCCGGAGGAGGCGGGGGTCCCCGATGGAGGGCACTCTACGCAGGGGTCCTCCCACTATTCATCGGGGACTTGGCCTGGAGGGTGGTGCACGGAGCAGTGCCGTGCAACAAATTTTTAAGCCGGTTCACGGACTCCCAGGCCGCCTGCAATTTCTGCGGTCTGGAGGAGTCCGTGTTCCATGTTTTTATTGAATGCACAAGGTTGCAGCCCCTGTTCCACTATTTGAAGGGGCTGCTCCTGAAATTCTGGCTGCACTTCAGTCCCACTCTCCTGATCTTTGGGCACCCTGTGCGGAGGGGAGCGGGTAGGTCCGAGGGCCTCCTCGTAGGACTGCTCCTGGGCACGGCCAAGGGTGCCATCAGCCGGTCCAGGCAGCGGGCGGTCGAGGGGGTCGTTCAACCTGACTGCCTGCCTCTCTTCCGCTCTTACATCCGGTCCAGGGTGTCCTTGGAGATGGAGCACGCGGTGTCCACTGGTACGCTCGCGGCCTTCCGCGAGAGGTGGGCACCGGAGGGACTGGAGTGCATCATCACGCCCGGCAACCAAATTTTAATTTGATTTTACGTTTTAAAGTTAATTTGTTTTAATTGCCGGTGCTTTTAGTGTCCCCTTCCCTTTTATAGGGGGCACTGGGGAAAAATTGTGATTTTAGTGCCCAAAAAAAAAAACCAAAAAAAGAAAAACAAAAAAAAAAAAAAAAAAGGGGGGGAAAAAAAGGGCCTTGTAAATGTCTGGAGTGTCACCCAGGTTGGGTGGCACCGTTATTGTTTTATGTTTTCACAGGTAGACTCTAAAAGAGTTTCATGCACAAGGACCAATCGTGAAGCTGTGGAGGCGTGTCCTGCTCAGTAGGAACTGTGAGCAGTGAGGGAAGCAGCTAGCAACTTGAGCTCCTGCCTGGAGAGCCCTGAGACCAGCCCAGGAAGAGAAGGAAGGAAGGGGCTTCACTACAACTTCTATCCAGAGGGAGAGGAGGAGAAAAGAAAACTTTTAAACATCTTTATCATTTCTGCAAAGAGTTGGAGAGAGGGGGAAAAACCACAACAACCATCCAGTGTGGAAGGAGGGAGACTCAACTACTCTACAGGTGGGTGTGGGTGCATTTCCCCAAACAGACTTTGTTGTATCGGTGGGGGGAGGAAAGAAGACCACTGAGGGCCGGAACATCGCGGGGGGTGTGTGTGTGTGTGTGGTAGTGTGCGTGGGGGCCGTGCTTACAACTAGGCCCCCCCCCACAATTGGAACCCCCCCCACCCCCCACATTTGCCTGGCCTGGGATAGCTGGAGCTACCAGGCTGAAGATTGTTGTTATTAATCACCCAATTAAAGATCGTTGGGAGTGCCTGGTGGCTCCAGCTACCCCAGGTGAAGACATCTTCTCCCCCCACCTGAAGACCACCTCAAAGACTTTTGTGTTTTGCCATCTGGGGAGTGCACCCACCCACAGCTGCGAGGAGAGACCTGCCCTCGCAGCCCCCCCCCCTTCCCACCCCCCTCTCTCTTTTCTCTGCTACTCTGTTTCTCCCCTCTCTCTCTGAGAACCCTTTCCTTCCAAAATTAAAAAAAAACAATTAAGACAACTGAGCAGAGGGAGCAAGGCCTCTCCCCAATTGTCAACGAGGGGAGAGGTGCCTCGTTAAGGGCTCCTCTGCTCAGTGAACATAAGAGGCCATTAAAGACCATTAAGGCCTGTGACTTTGGGGTGGGTGTAGCCCTTAAAGGGACCCCGTGATGGCGACCCCATCCACGCCGGTGGCAGGGCCAGCAAGGACGTATGCGCAGGTGGCAACCGCTTCCACAGCACCTCCTGCGCCACCCGCTGCCCTGCCACCATTTAGATTAATTACTAGAAAACACGGGGTCAAGAGCTACACTCACCCCACAATGAGCATTGAGGAGTGCGTGCGGGCGATGGCTGGGGTAGTCGGCCCCTCGGCCATTGTCGCAGCCTCCAAGATGTCTGGGAAGGCTGTTTTCTTCCTGGGGTCGGAGCGGGCGGTGTCCCTGGCCCTCGAAAAGGGGCTCACGGTGGGCGGGACGTTCCTGCCGGTGGATCCTCTCGAGGCCACCGCGCAGAGGGTCATCGTGTCGAACGTCCCGCCCTTTGTTCCCGCTGAGCTCCTCCTCCCTCACCTACAACAACTGGGGGAGGTAAGGTCAGGGATCAACCCCATACCGCTCGGCCTCAGGGAGAACAGCCTGCGCCACGTGTTCTCCTTCCGCCGCCAGCTCTTTGTCCGTCTGGCGCGGGAGGACGTGACAGAAGGGCACTTTAATGTGGTGCACGAGGGGACTGCCTACCGCGTCTTCTGGACGTCGGACGGCGTGCGGTGCCATGCCTGCAGGGAGGTGGGGCACGTTCGTAAGAACTGCCCCGCCTCCAAGGCCGCCAAACCACCGAAGGCGGCCAAGGCTGGCGCTGCCGCCACCCCTCCCCCTAGTTGCGTCCGCGTGCCGGGAGCCATGGGTGCGCGGGCATCGTCGGGGGCCTTTGTTTTCAGGGCCTCCGGCGGGGGGGAGGGAGAGCGTCCGAGCGGAAAGAAGGCGCGGAAGAAGGCGAAACATCTCGAGGCGGGTCCCCTCAGTGCGCCGGAAAGTCTGACCACCGCGCTCAGCCCAACCCAGTCACCGGCGAGCGCGGGGTGCCCCGAGCCCGTGCCCGGGCCCTTGAATACCACCACAGAGGGGCCCAGGCGCGGGCAAGAAAAGGAAAAGGGGGGGGCGGAGCGGGAGGCCTCGGCAGACATGGAGGTCTCCCTGACTCCGCGCGCCCCCAGGAACAAAAAGAGGCACCGCCCCAATGAGGCGGAGGGGGAACAACATCCCTCCGCGGAGGAGGCGGTGCCCGCCGCGTGTCCCGCGTCCCCCACCAGCGCCCCCAAATTGCGCTGCAGGCGCGAGGAGTCTTTCCCCGGGGAGGGTGAGACAGTTGAGGCTGCCCAGCCTCTGCCTCCCGGGGATGGAGTGGAAGATCTGCCTGTCGTGGGGGGCGTGGGAACCGCGGAGGAATGCGTAGCCGCCGGGCCGGGCGTCCCGGGGACTGAGGCGGGCGAGGCCGAAAAGGCCGAACCTGAGCCCGCCCAGCTATTATCCAACTTCCCCCGGGAGTCGCTCGACCCGGCAGAAAAACAATTAAATAATTATGACACTGCAGATGCTGGGCCGGGGGGTGGCAGCGGGGAGGGGGAGGAACACCCACCCTCGCCCCTTACTTTGGAGCTGGAGCACTTGGAGGGCCTGGGGATTTCCTATGGCCGGGTCTCTCCTTGTTCTCCGGTTCCTGGGGCGGAGGGGGAACCCCTTCCGCTGTCATTTCCCGACCCAGCACCATTTTTAAAAGAGCCCAGTGGGGACTCCTCTGCCGACGATCCTGGGGGTGGGATCGGGGCAGTGCCAGGGCCGGTTGGAGCGGCCGGTTCATTTGCCGTATCTTGTGCGGTCGATGGGCCGGCTGCTGGCGGCCACCTCCCGGAGGAGGACGGGGACTCGGTGGGGGACGCGGGTGAAGACCTAGAGACCACCGCCAGGGAGGCGGTGGATCTGCTCGCGGCCGCCGCTGAGGCCCTCCTCGTTCCTGCAAAGGAACTCCGGGACTTTTTGGCCCAGAGCCGGGGTCGCCGCGACCAAGCCCGACTGGCCCTGGAAAAATGGTCCGAGCCGGAGCTGATCAAGGGGTCCGTCCGCGCCGCCGTTAAAACCTTGGCCGCGGGCGGGCCCTTGACAAAGGAGCAGCACCTTGAGCTGCGCGAGCTCGAGGGACTCCTCGCTGGGCTGCGGAGGGAGCGGAGTTCAACAAAAGACTCCGCTCCCTCCCCCACAATAGGTTAAGGTAGAGGTTGCACTATGCTTTTGTCATGAAGATAACCATAGCCAGCCTCAACATCAACGGCGGCAGAGGGGCACGCCGTAGATTTGACAATTTTTCGCTCCTGCGGGAGGGGAAATATGCGGTGTGCTTCCTGCAAGAAACCCACACCGTTCCGGGAGACGAAGCCACGTGGCTCCTGGAATGGCAAGGAGAGGTCCGCATGAGCCACCTCACCGCCATTTCTAGTGGGGTGGCCATCTTGCTGGGCCCGCATTTTCAGCCGGAGATCTTGGGGGTCGAGGAGCCCGTGCCAGGCCGCTTGCTGCACGTAACGGTTCGCCTGGGGGACGTGCCGCTCCATCTCGTGAACGTGTACGCCCCTCATCCCGGCCCGCAGCAAACGCGCTTCTTTGAAGAGGTGTCCGCTCTTCTTGGCTCCGTCGACGTCGGCGACTGCATTGTCCTCGGGGGGGATTTTAACTGCACCCTCGAGGCGAGGGACCGCTCCGGTGCCCCGCAGTGCATGACGGCGATGGAGAAGTTGAGGGACCTGGTCGGGTCCTTCGACTTGGTGGACGTCTGGCGAAATCTCCACCCCGACTCCAGCGCCTTTACTTGGGTGAGGCCTGGAGTTGGATGGTCTAGAGTCGACCGCCTTTACGTGTCTCGGGCGTACGTTTCCTGCGTCCCGGCGGCCTCCATGCGGCCGGTGCCGTGTTCGGACCACCACCTGGTGTGGGCGGAGCTCGCTTCGCTCCGCGCGAGGACGGGGTCCGCGTACTGGCACTTTAACAACCGGCTGCTGGAGGACGTGCGGTTCCAGGACTCGTTCCGTCGATTCTGGTCCGACTGGAGAAGGAAGCAGGGGGGCTTCCCCTCCTTGAGGCTATGGTGGGACGTGGGCAAGGCTCACGTCCGCGTCTTCTGTCAAGAGTACGCGAGGGGGTCGACCAAGAGGCGGGCGGCCAGAGTCGGGCGCCTAGAAAAAGAGGTGCTCGACCTGGAAGCCCGTCTCGGTCAAGTCGTCCAGGACCCGGCCCTGCGGACGGTGTACGAAGCGAAGAAGGCCGCGCTGAAGGACCTGCAGCTCGTCGGGTCCCGAGGCGCGTTCGTGAGGTCGCGGATCCGGTTCCTGCGGGATCTGGACCGCGGCTCCCCCTTCTTCTACTCGCTGGAAAAAAGGCAGAGTGTCCGTAAGCAGCTCTTGACGCTGCTGGCCGACGACGGCTCTCTCGTCTCGGATCCGGAGGGCGTCAACAACAGGGTCCGTGAATATTACGGGGCTCTGTTCTCTCCGGATCCGTCCAGCGAGGAAGCGCGTAGAGTTTTGTGGGAGGACCTGCCGAAGGTCGGCCCGGAGGGCGCCGAAAATCTGGAAGCTCCGCTAAGCCTGGCGGAGCTGACCGGTGCCCTCGCCCGGCTCTCGAGGGGAAAATCCCCGGGGCTGGACGGGCTGACCGTGGAGTTCCACAGGGCGTTCTGGGACGTCCTGGGGAGCGACTACGCGCGGGTCCTGGGGGAAAGTCTGGCGACCGGGGAGATGCCCCTCTCTTGGCGCAGGGCAGTCATCGTCCTGCTGCCTAAGAAGGG
Organism: Pristiophorus japonicus; assembly: GCF_044704955.1. Taxonomy (NCBI): domain Eukaryota; kingdom Metazoa; phylum Chordata; class Chondrichthyes; family Pristiophoridae; genus Pristiophorus; species Pristiophorus japonicus. Next base: position 49,240,514 of record NC_091996.1, read on the forward strand.
CGATCTCCGCCTCCTTAAGAACTGGCGCCCGGTCTCCCTCCTCAGCACGGACTACAAAATCTTCGCCAGGGCGATGTCTGCTCGCCTTGGTGCCGTGCTGGACCACATGATCCACCCCGACCAGTCATACACGGTCCCGGGCCGGACGATCCACGACAACATCCATCTGGTCCGGGACCTCATCCATTGCTCCCAGGAGGCTGGTCTGTCGGTCGCCTTCCTATCCCTCGACCAAGAGAAGGCGTTCGACAGGGTGGATCACGACTATCTGCTCGGAACTCTGCGCGCTTTCGGGTTCGGGACGCATTTCGTCGCCCGGATCCGACTTTTGTACGCCGCCGCGGAGTGTCTGATTAAGGTTAACGGGTCCTTGACGGCGCCCCTTCGCTTTAGGAGAGGGGTGCGCCAGGGATGCCCCATGTCCGGCCAGTTATACGCCGTTTGCGTGGAGCCTTTCCTGCGCCTCTTGCGGACGAGGTTGACGGGACTGGCTCTGCAAGGGCCGGGCGTGGAGGTCGTCCTCTCGGCTTACGCCGATGACGTGCTCCTCGCGGTAGAGGATCCCGCTGACCTGCGGAGGATGCGTGAGTGCCAGGAGATTTACTCGGCCGCGTCCTCCGCCAGGATCAACTGGGAGAAATGTTCCGGACTCCTGGTGGGTCAGTGGCGGGTGGACTCCCTGCCGGAGGAGCTCAGGCCTTTTGCCTGGAGCACGACCCATCTCCTCTATCTGGGAGTCTACCTTAGCCCCGACGAGGAAGCCTGGCCGGCGAACTGGCAGGAGCTGGAGGCCAAGGTCGCCGCTCGCCTAGGGCGCTGGACAGGACTGCTCCGAGTGCTGTCCTACAGGGGTCGAGCGCTAGTCATAAACCAGCTGGTGGCCGCAATGCTGTGGTACCGGCTGGTCACTTTGACCCCTCCCCCTGCGTTTGTCGCCAAGATACAGAAGAAGCTGGTGGACTTCTTCTGGAACAACAGGAAGCACTGGGTCTCTGTCGCGGTCTTGAGTCTCCCGCTTGAGGAGGGCGGTCAGTCGTTGGTGTGCGTCAGCGCCCAGCTCGCGACTTTCCGTCTTCAGACCCTGCAGAGATACCTTTACGTCGAGCCCCCTCCTAGGTGGTGTGCTCTGGCGAGGTATTTCTTCCGCCAGCAGCTCGACCTCAATTATGACACGCAGCTCCTGTTTGTGAACTTGGGGGGTGCCAGGACCGCCCTCCGGGAGCTGCCTGTCTTTTACAGGGAACTCATCAGGGTCTGGAACAAAGTCTCCACCAAGCGCAGCTCTCCGCCGGCTGGAGTGGCGGCCGTCCTGCAGGAGCCGCTGCTCGGGAATCCGTACCTCCACGGCCGAGGCTTCATGTGGCGGTCGGAAGAGAGGGCTGTGGCTGGTGAGGTGACCAGGGTCAGGGACCTGCTCGATGGCGGAGGAGCGGGCTGGATGGCGCCAGTCACGCTGGCGCGGCGCCTAAATTCTGCCAACGTCCGCCGCGCGGCCGATGCCATCGAGTCGCTAAAAACAGCTCTGGGCCCTGACTCCGTTAGGTGTATCGAGGAGGCTCAAGCACGTGGGGAGATCCCGTCCGAACTGACCCCCGTCCGGACGGAATTCCTCATCGGCGCCAAACCCCGGAACCTCCCTCGGGGGCCGGCGCCTCACAACTTGAGCCGCCTCGGGGAAATCCCCTCCGTGCCTTTCAGTTCCGCGCGGAGGGGTTTCCTGTACGGGCTGCTCCTGCACACCCTCAACTTTGCCATCCTCGCCGGCCGTCCGGACACGCCATGGCGCACCATCTTGCCGTCCGGAGGAGGCGGGGGTCCCCGATGGAGGGCACTCTACGCAGGGGTCCTCCCACTATTCATCGGGGACTTGGCCTGGAGGGTGGTGCACGGAGCAGTGCCGTGCAACAAATTTTTAAGCCGGTTCACGGACTCCCAGGCCGCCTGCAATTTCTGCGGTCTGGAGGAGTCCGTGTTCCATGTTTTTATTGAGTGCACAAGGTTGCAGCCCCTGTTCCATTATTTGAAGGGGCTGCTCCTGAAATTCTGGCTGCACTTCAGTCCCACTCTCCTGATCTTTGGGCACCCTGTGCGGAGGGGAGCGGGTAGGTCCGAAGGCCTCCTCGTAGGACTGCTCCTGGGCACGGCCAAGGGTGCCATCAGCCGGTCCAGGCAGCGGGCGGTCGAGGGGGTCGTTCAACCTGACTGCCTGCCTCTCTTCCGCTCTTACATCCGGTCCAGGGTGTCCTTGGAGATGGAGCACGCGGTGTCCACCGGTACGCTCGCGGCCTTCCGCGAGAGGTGGGCACCGGAGGGACTGGAGTGCATCATCACGCCCGGCAACCAAATTTTAATTTGATTTTACGTTTTAAAGTTAATTTGTTTTAATTGCCGGTGCTTTTAGTGTCCCCTTCCCTTTTATAGGGGGCACTGGGGAAAAATTGTGATTTTAGTGCCCAAAAAAAAAAAAAAAAAAAAAAGAAAAAACAAAAAAAAAAACACAAAAAAGGGGGAAAAAAAAAAAAATGGGCCTTGTAAATGTCTGGAGTGTCACCCAGGTCGGGTGGCACAGTTTAATGTTTATGTTTTCGCAGGTAGACTCTAAAAGAGTTTCATGCACAAGGACCAATCGTGAAGCTGTGGAGGCGTGTCCTGCTCAGTAGGAACTGTGAGCAGTGAGGGAAGCAGCTAGCAACTTGAGCTCCTGCCTGGAGAGCCCTGAGACCAGCCCAGGAAGAGAAGGAAGGAAGGGGCTTCACTACAACTTCTATCCAGAGGGAGAGGAGGAGAAAAGAAAACTTTTAAACATCTTTATCATTTCTGCAAAGAGTTGGAGAGAGGGGGAAAAACCACAACAACCATCCAGTGTGGAAGGAGGGAGACTCAACTACTCTACAGGTGGGTGTGGGTGCATTTCCCCAAACAGACTTTGTTGTATCGGTGGGGGGAGGAAAGAAGACCACTGAGGGCCGGAACATCGCGGGGGGTGTGTGTGTGTGTGTGGTAGTGTGCGTGGGGGCCGTGCTTACAACTAGGCCCCCCCCCACAATTGGAACCCCCCCCACCCCCCACATTTGCCTGGCCTGGGATAGCTGGAGCTACCAGGCTGAAGATTGTTGTTATTAATCACCCAATTAAAGATCGTTGGGAGTGCCTGGTGGCTCCAGCTACCCCAGGTGAAGACATCTTCTCCCCCCACCTGAAGACCACCTCAAAGACTTTTGTGTTTTGCCATCTGGGGAGTGCACCCACCCACAGCTGCGAGGAGAGACCTGCCCTCGCAGCCCCCCCCCCTTCCCACCCCCCTCTCTCTTTTCTCTGCTACTCTGTTTCTCCCCTCTCTCTCTGAGAACCCTTTCCTTCCAAAATTAAAAAAAAACAATTAAGACAACTGAGCAGAGGGAGCAAGGCCTCTCCCCAATTGTCAACGAGGGGAGAGGTGCCTCGTTAAGGGCTCCTCTGCTCAGTGAACATAAGAGGCCATTAAAGACCATTAAGGCCTGTGACTTTGGGGTGGGTGTAGCCCTTAAAGGGACCCCGTGATGGCGACCCCATCCACGCCGGTGGCAGGGCCAGCAAGGACGTATGCGCAGGTGGCAACCGCTTCCACAGCACCTCCTGCGCCACCCGCTGCCCTGCCACCATTTAGATTAATTACTAGAAAACACGGGGTCAAGAGCTACACTCACCCCACAATGAGCATTGAGGAGTGCGTGCGGGCGATGGCTGGGGTAGTCGGCCCCTCGGCCATTGTCGCAGCCTCCAAGATGTCTGGGAAGGCTGTTTTCTTCCTGGGGTCGGAGCGGGCGGTGTCCCTGGCCCTCGAAAAGGGGCTCACGGTGGGCGGGACGTTCCTGCCGGTGGATCCTCTCGAGGCCACCGCGCAGAGGGTCATCGTGTCGAACGTCCCGCCCTTTGTTCCCGCTGAGCTCCTCCTCCCTCACCTACAACAACTGGGGGAGGTAAGGTCAGGGATCAACCCCATACCGCTCGGCCTCAGGGAGAACAGCCTGCGCCACGTGTTCTCCTTCCGCCGCCAGCTCTTTGTCCGGCTGGCGCGGGAGGACACGACGGAGGGAGATTTTAATGTGGTGCACGAGGGGACTGCCTACCGCGTCTTCTGGACGTCGGACGGCGTGCGGTGCCATGCCTGCAGGGAGGTGGGGCATGTTCGCAAGAACTGCCCCGCCTCCAAGGCCGCCAAACCACCGAAGGCGGCCAAGGCTGGCGCTGCCGCCACCCCTCCCCCTAGTTGCGTCCGCGTGCCGGGAGCCATGGGTGCGCGGGCATCGTCGGAGGCCTTTGTTTTCAGGGCCTCCGGCGGGGGGGAGGGAGAGCGTCCGAGCGGAAAGAAGGCGCGGAAGAAGGAGAAACATCTAGAGGCGGGTCCCCTCGGTGCGCCGGAAAGTCTGACCACCGCGCTCAGCCCAACCCAGTCACCGGCGAGCGCGGGGTGCCCCGAGCCCGTGCCCGGGCCCTTGAATACCACCACAGAGGGGCCCAGGCGCGGGCAAGAAAAGGAAAAGGGGGGGGCGGAGCGGGAGGCCTCGGCAGACATGGAGGTCTCCCTGACTCCGCGCGCCCCCAGGAACAAAAAGAGGCACCGCCCCAATGAGGCGGAGGGGGAACAACATCCCTCCGCGGAGGAGGCGGTGCCCGCCGCGTGTCCCGCGTCCCCCACCAGCGCCCCCAAATTGCGCTGCAGGCGCGAGGAGTCTTTCCCCGGGGAGGGTGAGACAGTTGAGGCTGCCCAGCCTCTGCCTCCCGGGGATGGAGTGGAAGATCTGCCTGTCGTGGGGGGCGTGGGGACCGCGGAGGAATGCGTAGCCGCCGGGCCGGGCGTCCCGGGGACTGAGGCGGGCGAGGCCGAAAAGGCCGAACCTGAGCCCGCCCAGCTATTATCCAACTTCCCCCGGGAGTCGCTCGACCCGGCAGAAAAACAATTTAATAATTATGACACTGTAGATGCTGGGCCGGGGGGTGGCAGCGGGGAGGGGGAGGAACACCCACCCTCGCCCCTTACTTTGGAGCTGGAGCACTTGGGGGGCCTGGGGATTTCCTATGGCCGGGTCTCTCCTTGTTCTCCGGTTCCTGGGGCGGAGGGGGACCCCCTTCCGCTGTCATTTCCCGACCCAGCACCATTTGTTAAAAGAGCCCAGTGGGGACTCCTCTGCCGACGATCCTGGGGGTGGGATCGGGGCAGTGCCAGGGCCGGTTGGAGCGGCCGGTTCATTTGCCGTACCTTGTGCGGTCGATGGGCCGGCTGCTGGCGGCCACCTCCCGGAGGAGGACGGGGACTCGGTGGGGGACGCGGGTGAAGACCTAGAGACCACCGCCAGGGAGGCGGTGGATCTGCTCGCGGCCGCCGCTGAGGCCCTCCTCGTTCCTGCAAAGGAACTCCGGGACTTTTTGGCCCAGAGCCGGGGTCGCCGCGACCAAGCCCGACTGGCCCTGGAAAAATGGTCCGAGCCGGAGCTGATCAAGGGGTCCGTCCGCGCCGCCGTTAAAACCTTGGCCGCGGGCGGGCCCTTGACAAAGGAGCAGCACCTTGAGCTGCGCGAGCTCGAGGGACTCCTCGCTGGGCTGCGGAGGGAGCGGAGTTCAACAAAAGACTCCGCTCCCTCCCCCACAATAGGTTAAGGTAGAGGTTGCACTATGCTTTTGTCATGAAGATAACCATAGCCAGCCTCAACATCAACGGCGGCAGAGGGGCACGCCGTAGATTTGACAATTTTTCGCTCCTGCGGGAGGGGAAATATGCGGTGTGCTTCCTGCAAGAAACCCACACCGTTCCGGGAGACGAAGCCACGTGGCTCCTGGAATGGCAAGGAGAGGTCCGCATGAGCCACCTCACCGCCATTTCTAGTGGGGTGGCCATCTTGCTGGGCCCGCATTTTCAGCCGGAGATCTTGGGGGTCGAGGAGCCCGTGCCAGGCCGCTTGCTGCACGTAACGGTTCGCCTGGGGGACGTGCCGCTCCATCTCGTGAACGTGTACGCCCCTCATCCCGGCCCGCAGCAAACGCGCTTCTTTGAAGAGGTGTCCGCTCTTCTTGGCTCCGTCGACGTCGGCGACTGCATTGTCCTCGGGGGGGATTTTAACTGCACCCTCGAGGCGAGGGACCGCTCCGGTGCCCCGCAGTGCATGACGGCGATGGAGAAGTTGAGGGACCTGGTCGGGTCCTTCGACTTGGTGGACGTCTGGCGAAATCTCCACCCCGACTCCAGCGCCTTTACTTGGGTGAGGCCTGGAGTTGGATGGTCTAGAGTCGACCGCCTTTACGTGTCTCGGGCGTACGTTTCCTGCGTCCCGGCGGCCTCCATGCGGCCGGTGCCGTGTTCGGACCACCACCTGGTGTGGGCGGAGCTCGCTTCGCTCCGCGCGGGGACGGGGTCCGCGTACTGGCACTTTAACAACCGGCTGCTGGAGGACGTGCGGTTCCAGGACTCGTTCCGTCGATTCTGGTCCGACTGGAGAAGGAAGCAGGGGGGCTTCCCCTCCTTGAGGCTATGGTGGGACGTGGGCAAGGCTCACGTCCGCGTCTTCTGTCAAGAGTACGCGAGGGGGTCGACCAAGAGACGGGCGGCCAGAGTCGGGCGCCTAGAAAAAGAGGTGCTCGACCTGGAAGCCCGTCTCGGTCAAGTCGTCCAGGACCCGGCCCTGCGGACGGTGTACGAAGCGAAGAAGGCCGCGCTGAAGGACCTGCAGCTCGTCGGGTCCCGAGGCGCGTTCGTGAGGTCGCGGATCCGGTTCCTGCGGGATCTGGACCGCGGCTCCCCCTTCTTCTACTCGCTGGAAAAAAGGCAGAGTGTCCGTAAGCAGCTCTTGACGCTGCTGGCCGACGACGGCTCTCTCGTCTCGGATCCGGAGGGCGTCAACAACAGGGTCCGTGAATATTACGGGGCTCTGTTCTCTCCGGATCCGTCCAGCGAGGAAGCGCGTAGAGTTTTGTGGGAGGACCTGCCGAAGGTCGGCCCGGAGGGCGCCGAAAATCTGGAAGCTCCGCTAAGCCTGGCGGAGCTGACCGGTGCCCTCGCCCGGCTCTCGAGGGGAAAATCCCCGGGGCTGGACGGGCTGACCGTGGAGTTCCACAGGGCGTTCTGGGACGTCCTGGGGGGCGACTACGCGCGGGTCCTGGGGGAAAGTCTGGCGACCGGGGAGATGCCCCTCTCTTGGCGCAGGGCAGTCATCGTCCTGCTGCCTAAGAAGGGCGATCTCCGCCTCCTTAAGAACTGGCGCCCGGTCTCCCTCCTCAGCACGGACTACAAAATCTTCGCCAGGGCGATGTCTGCTCGCCTTGGTGCCGTGCTGGACCACATGATCCACCCCGACCAGTCATACACGGTCCCGGGCCGGACAATCCACGACAACATCCATCTGGTCCGGGACCTCATCCATTGCTCCCAGGAGGCTGGTCTGTCGGTCGCCTTCCTATCCCTCGACCAAGAGAAGGCGTTCGACAGGGTGGATCACGACTATCTGCTCGGAACTCTGCGCGCTTTCGGGTTCGGGACGCATTTCGTCGCCCGGATCCGACTTTTGTACGCCGCCGCGGAGTGTCTGATTAAGGTTAACGGGTCCTTGACGGCGCCCCTTCGCTTTAGGAGAGGGGTGCGCCAGGGATGCCCCATGTCCGGCCAGTTATACGCCGTTTGCGTGGAGCCTTTCCTGCGCCTCTTGCGGACGAGGTTGACGGGACTGGCTCTGCAAGGGCCGGGCGTGGAGGTCGTCCTCTCGGCTTACGCCGATGACGTGCTCCTCGCGGTAGAGGATCCCGCTGACCTGCGGAGGATGCGAGAGTGCCAGGAGATTTACTCGGCCGCGTCCTCCGCCAGGATCAACTGGGAGAAATGTTCCGGACTCCTGGTGGGTCAGTGGCGGGTGGACTCCCTGCCGGAGGAGCTCAGGCCTTTTGCCTGGAGCACGACCCATCTCCTCTATCTGGGAGTCTACCTTAGCCCCGACGAGGAAGCCTGGCCGGCGAACTGGCAGGAGCTGGAGGCCAAGGTCGCCGCTCGCCTAGGGCGCTGGACAGGACTGCTCCGAGTGCTGTCCTACAGGGGTCGAGCGCTAGTCATAAACCAGCTGGTGGCCGCAATGCTGTGGTACCGGCTGGTCACTTTGACCCCTCCCCCTGCGTTTGTCGCCAAGATACAGAAGAAGCTGGTGGACTTCTTCTGGAACAACAGGAAGCACTGGGTCTCTGTCGCGGTCTTGACTCTCCCGCTTGAGGAGGGCGGTCAGTCGTTGGTGTGCGTCAGCGCCCAGCTCGCGACTTTCCGTCTTCAGACCCTGCAGAGATACCTTTACGTCGAGCCCCCTCCTAGGTGGTGTGCTCTGGCGAGGTATTTCTTCCGCCAGCAGCTCGACCTCAATTATGACACGCAGCTCCTGTTTGTGAACTTGGGGGGTGCCAGGACCGCCCTCCGGGAGCTGCCTGTCTTTTACAGGGAACTCATCAGGGTCTGGAACAAAGTCTCCACCAAGCGCAGCTCTCCGCCGGCTGGAGTGGCGGCCGTCCTGCAGGAACCGCTGCTCGGGAATCCGTACCTCCACGGCCGAGGCTTCATGTGGCGGTCGGAAGAGAGGGCTGTGGCTGGTGAGGTGACCAGGGTCAGGGACCTGCTCGATGGCGGAGGAGCGGGCTGGATGGCGCCAGTCACGCTGGCGCGGCGCCTAAATTCTGCCAACGTCCGCCGCGCGGCCGATGCCATCGAGTCGCTAAAAACAGCTCTGGGCCCTGACTCCGTTAGGTGTATCGAGGAGGCTCAAGCACGTGGGGAGATCCCGTCCGAACTGACCCCCGTCCGGACGGAATTCCTCATCGGCGCCAAACCCCGGAACCTCCCTCGGGGGCCGGCGCCTCACAACTTGAGCCGCCTCGGGGAAATCCCCTCCGTGCCTTTCAGTTCCGCGCGGAGGGGTTTCCTGTACGGGCTGCTCCTGCACACCCTCAACTTTGCCATCCTCGCCGGCCGTCCGGACACGCCATGGCGTACCATCTTGCCGTCCGGAGGAGGCGGGGGTCCCCGATGGAGGGCACTCTACGCAGGGGTCCTCCCACTATTCATCGGGGACTTGGCCTGGAGGGTGGTGCACGGAGCAGTGCCGTGCAACAAATTTTTAAGCCGGTTCACGGACTCCCAGGCCGCCTGCAATTTCTGCGGTCTGGAGGAGTCCGTGTTCCATGTTTTTATTGAATGCACAAGGTTGCAGCCCCTGTTCCACTATTTGAAGGGGCTGCTCCTGAAATTCTGGCTGCACTTCAGTCCCACTCTCCTGATCTTTGGGCACCCTGTGCGGAGGGGAGCGGGTAGGTCCGAGGGCCTCCTCGTAGGACTGCTCCTGGGCACGGCCAAGGGTGCCATCAGCCGGTCCAGGCAGCGGGCGGTCGAGGGGGTCGTTCAACCTGACTGCCTGCCTCTCTTCCGCTCTTACATCCAATCCAGGGTGTCCTTGGAGATGGAGCACGCGGTGTCCACCGGTACGCTCGCGGCCTTCCGCGAGAGGTGGGCACCGGAGGGACTGGAGTGCATCATCACGCCCGGCAACCAAATTTTAATTTGATTTTACGTTTTAAAGTTTAATTTGTTTTAATTGCCGGTGCTTTTAGTGTCCCCCTCTCCTTTTATAGGGGGCACTGGAAAAAGGAAAAATTTGAATTTAGTGCCCCAAAAAAAAACACAAAAAAATAAATAAAAAAGGGGCCTTGTAAATGTCTTGTGTGTGTCATCCAGGTCGGGTGGCACGGATACATGTTTTATGTTTTTGCAGGTGAACTCCAAAAAGAGTTTCATGCACAAGGACCAATCGTGAAGCTGTGGAGGCGTGTCCTGCTCAGTTGGAGCTGTGAGCAGTGCTGAGAGCAGCTAGCAACTTGAGCTCCTGCCTGGAGAGCCCTGAGACCAGCCCAGGAGGAGAAGGAAGGAAGGGGCTTCACTTTCAACATTTATCCAGAGGGAGAGGAGGAAAAAGCAGAAAACTTTGTACATCTTTACCATTCTGCAAGGAGTTGGAGAGAGGGGGAAAAACCACAACATCCAGTGTGGAAGGAGGGAGACTCAACAATTCTACAGGTGGGTGTGGGTGCATTTCCCCAAACAGACTTTGTTGTATCGGTGGGGGGAGGAAAGAAGACCACTGAGGGCCGGAACATCGCGGGGGGTGTGTGTGTGTGTGTGGTAGTGTGCGTGGGGGCTGTGCTTACAACTGGGCCCCCCCCACAATTGGAACCCCCCCCACCCCCCCCACATTTGCCTAGCCTGGGATAGCTGGAGCTACCAGGCTGAAGAGTCATTAATCACCCTATTGAGGATCGTTAGGAGTGCCTGGTGGCTCCAGCTACCCCAGGTGAAGACATCTTCTCCCCCCACCTGAAGACCACCCCAAAGACTTTTGTGTTTTGCCATCTGGGGAGTGCACCCACCCACAGCTGCGAGGGGAGACCTGCCCTCGCAGCCCCCCCCCCTTCCCACCCCCCTCTCTCTTTCTCTGCTACTCTGTTTCTCCCCTCTCTCTCTGAGGCCTCTTCCTTCCAAATTTGCAAAAAAAAAAAAAAAACAATTAAGACAACTGAGCAGAGGGAGCAAGGCCTCTCCCCAATTGTCAACGAGGGGAGAGGTGCCTCGTTAAGGGCTCCTCTGCTCAGTGAACATAAGAGGCCATTAAAGACCATTAAGGCCTGTGACTTTGGGGTGGGTGTAGCCCTTAAAGGGACCCCGTGATGGCGACCCCATCCACGCCGGTGGCAGGGCCAGCAAGGACGTATGCGCAGGTGGCAACCGCTTCCACAGCACCTCCTGCGCCACCCGCTGCCCTGCCACCATTTAGATTAATTACTAGAAAACACGGGGTCAAGAGCTACACTCACCCCACAATGAGCATTGAGGAGTGCGTGCGGGCGATGGCTGGGGTAGTCGGCCCCTCGGCCATTGTCGCAGCCTCCAAGATGTCTGGGAAGGCTGTTTTCTTCCTGGGGTCGGAGCGGGCGGTGTCCCTGGCCCTCGAAAAGGGGCTCACGGTGGGCGGGACGTTCCTGCCGGTGGATCCTCTCGAGGCCACCGCGCAGAGGGTCATCGTGTCGAACGTCCCGCCCTTTGTTCCCGCTGAGCTCCTCCTCCCTCACCTACAACAACTGGGGGAGGTAAGGTCAGGGATCAACCCCATACCGCTCGGCCTCAGGGAGAACAGCCTGCGCCACGTGTTCTCCTTCCGCCGCCAGCTCTTTGTCCGGCTGGCGCGGGAGGATGTGACAGAAGGGCACTTTAATGTGGTGCACGAGGGGACTGCCTACCGCGTCTTCTGGACGTCGGACGGCGTGCGGTGCCATGCCTGCAGGGAGGTGGGGCACGTTCGTAAGAACTGCCCCGCCTCCAAGGCCGCCAAACCACCGAAGGCGGCCAAGGCTGGCGCTGCCGCCACCCCTCCCCCTAGTTGCGTCCGCGTGCCGGGAGCCATGGGTGCGCGGGCATCGTCGGAGGCCTTTGTTTTCAGGGCCTCCGGCGGGGGGGAGGGAGAGCGTCCGAGCGGAAAGAAGGCGCGGAAGAAGGAGAAACATCTAGAGGCGGGTCCCCTCGGTGCGCCGGAAAGTCTGACCACCGCGCTCAGCCCAACCCAGTCACCGGCGAGCGCGGGGTGCCCCGAGCCCGTGCCCGGGCCCTTGAATACCACCACAGAGGGGCCCAGGCGCGGGCAAGAAAAGGAAAAGGGGGGGGCGGAGCGGGAGGCCTCGGCAGACATGGAGGTCTCCCTGACTCCGCGCGCCCCCAGGAACAAAAAGAGGCACCGCCCCAATGAGGCGGAGGGGGAACAACATCCCTCCGCGGAGGAGGCGGTGCCCGCCGCGTGTCCCGCGTCCCCCACCAGCGCCCCCAAATTGCGCTGCAGGCGCGAGGAGTCTTTCCCCGGGGAGGGTGAGACAGTTGAGGCTGCCCAGCCTCTGCCTCCCGGGGATGGAGTGGAAGATCTGCCTGTCGTGGGGGGCGTGGGGACCGCGGAGGAATGCGTAGCCGCCGGGTCGAGCGTCCCGGGGACCGAGGCGGGCGGGGCCGAAAAGGCCGAACCTGAGCCCGCCCAGCCAATACACAACTTACCCCGGGATTTGCTCGACCCGGCAGAGAATGAAACAATTGATTTTAATGATACTGTAGATGCTGGGCCGGGGGGTGGCAGCGGGGAGGGGGAGGAACACCCACCCTCGCCCCTTACTTTGGAGCTGGAGCACTTGGAGGGCCTGGGGATTTCCTATGGCCGGGTCTCTCCTTGTTCTCCGGTTCCTGGGGCGGAGGGGGAACCCCTTCCGCTGTCATTTCCCGACCCAGCACCATTTTTAAAAGAGCCCAGTGGGGACTCCTCTGCCGACGATCCTGGGGGTGGGATCGGGGCAGTGCCAGGGCCGGTTGGAGCGGCCGGTTCATTTGCCGTACCTTGTGCGGTCGATGGGCCGGCTGCTGGCGGCCACCTCCCGGAGGAGGACGGGGACTCGGTGGGGGACGCGGGTGAAGACCTAGAGACCACCGCCAGGGAGGCGGTGGATCTGCTCGCGGCCGCCGCTGAGGCCCTCCTCGTTCCTGCAAAGGAACTCCGGGACTTTTTGGCCCAGAGCCGGGGTCGCCGCGACCAAGCCCGACTGGCCCTGGAAAAATGGTCCGAGCCGGAGCTGATCAAGGGGTCCGTCCGCGCCGCCGTTAAAACCTTGGCCGCGGGCGGGCCCTTGACAAAGGAGCAGCACCTTGAGCTGCGCGAGCTCGAGGGACTCCTCGCTGGGCTGCGGAGGGAGCGGAGTTCAACAAAAGACTCCGCTCCCTCCCCCACAATAGGTTAAGGTAGAGGTTGCACTAAGCTTTTGCCATGAAGATAACCATAGCCAGCCTCAACATCAACGGCGGCAGAGGGGCACGCCGTAGATTTGACAATTTTTCGCTCCTGCGGGAGGGGAAATATGCGGTGTGCTTCCTGCAAGAAACCCACACCGTTCCGGGAGACGAAGCCACGTGGCTCCTGGAATGGCAAGGAGAGGTCCGCATGAGCCACCTCACCGCCATTTCTAGTGGGGTGGCCATCTTGCTGGGCCCGCATTTTCAGCCGGAGATCTTGGGGGTCGAGGAGCCCGTGCCAGGCCGCTTGCTGCACGTAACGGTTCGCCTGGGGGACGTGCCACTCCATCTCGTGAACGTGTACGCCCCTCATCCCGGCCCGCAGCAGACGCGCTTCTTTGAAGAGGTGTCCGCTCTTCTTGGCTCCGTCGACGTCGGCGACTGCATTGTCCTCGGGGGGGATTTTAACTGCACCCTCGAGGCGAGGGACCGCTCCGGTGCCCCGCAGTGCATGACGGCGATGGAGAAGTTGAGGGACCTGGTCGGGTCCTTCGACTTGGTGGACGTCTGGCGAAATCTCCACCCCGACTCCAGCGCCTTTACTTGGGTGAGGCCTGGAGTTGGATGGTCTAGAGTCGACCGCCTTTACGTGTCTCGGGCGTACGTTTCCTGCGTCCCGGCGGCCTCCATGCGGCCGGTGCCGTGTTCGGACCACCACCTGGTGTGGGCGGAGCTCGCTTCGCTCCGCGCGAGGGCGGGGTCCGCGTACTGGCACTTTAACAACCGGCTGCTGGAGGACGTGCGGTTCCAGGACTCGTTCCGTCGATTCTGGTCCGACTGGAGAAGGAAGCAGGGGGGCTTCCCCTCCTTGAGGCTATGGTGGGACGTGGGCAAGGCTCACGTCCGCGTCTTCTGTCAAGAGTACGCGAGGGGGTCGACCAAGAGGCGGGCGGCCAGAGTCGGGCGCCTAGAAAAAGAGGTGCTCGACCTGGAAGCCCGTCTCGGTCAAGTCGTCCAGGACCCGGCCCTGCGGACGGTGTACGAAGCGAAGAAGGCCGCGCTGAAGGACCTGCAGCTCGTCGGGTCCCGAGGCGCGTTCGTGAGGTCGCGGATCCGGTTCCTGCGGGATCTGGACCGCGGCTCCCCCTTCTTCTACTCGCTGGAAAAAAGGCAGAGTGTCCGTAAGCAGCTCTTGACGCTGCTGGCCGACGACGGCTCTCTCGTCTCGGATCCGGAGGGCGTCAACAACAGGGTCCGTGAATATTACGGGGCTCTGTTCTCTCCGGATCCGTCCAGCGAGGAAGCGCGTAGAGTTTTGTGGGAGGACCTGCCGAAGGTCGGCCCGGAGGGCGCCGAAAATCTGGAAGCTCCGCTAAGCCTGGCGGAGCTGACCGGTGCCCTCGCCCGGCTCTCGAGGGGAAAATCCCCGGGGCTGGACGGGCTGACCGTGGAGTTCCACAGGGCGTTCTGGGACGTCCTGGGGGGCGACTACGCGCGGGTCCTGGGGGAAAGTCTGGCGACCGGGGAGATGCCCCTCTCTTGGCGCAGGGCAGTCATCGTCCTGCTGCCTAAGAAGGGCGATCTCCGCCTCCTTAAGAACTGGCGCCCGGTCTCCCTCCTCAGCACGGACTACAAAATCTTCGCCAGGGCGATGTCTGCTCGCCTTGGTGCCGTGCTGGACCACATGATCCACCCCGACCAGTCATACACGGTCCCGGGCCGGACAATCCACGATAACATCCATCTGGTCCGGGACCTCATCCATTGTTCCCAGGAGGCTGGTCTGTCGGTCGCCTTCCTATCCCTCGACCAAGAGAAGGCGTTCGACAGGGTGGATCACGACTATCTGCTCGGAACTCTGCGCGCTTTCGGGTTCGGGACGCATTTCGTCGCCCGGATCCGACTTTTGTACGCCGCCGCGGAGTGTCTGATTAAGGTTAACGGGTCCTTGACGGCGCCCCTTCGCTTTAGGAGAGGGGTGCGCCAGGGATGCCCCATGTCCGGCCAGTTATACGCCGTTTGCGTGGAGCCTTTCCTGCGCCTCTTGCGGACGAGGTTGACGGGACTGGCTCTGCAAGGGCCGGGCGTGGAGGTCGTCCTCTCGGCTTACGCCGATGACGTGCTCCTCGCGGTAGAGGATCCCGCTGACCTGCGGAGGATGCGTGAGTGCCAGGAGATTTACTCGGCCGCGTCCTCCGCCAGGATCAACTGGGAGAAATGTTCCGGACTCCTGGTGGGTCAGTGGCGGGTGGACTCCCTGCCGGAGGAGCTCAGGCCTTTTGCCTGGAGCACGACCCATCTCCTCTATCTGGGAGTCTACCTTAGCCCCGACGAGGAAGCCTGGCCGGCGAACTGGCAGGAGCTGGAGGCCAAGGTCGCCGCTCGCCTAGGGCGCTGGACAGGACTGCTCCGAGTGCTGTCCTACAGGGGTCGAGCGCTAGTCATAAACCAGCTGGTGGCCGCAATGCTGTGGTACCGGCTGGTCACTTTGACCCCTCCCCCTGCGTTTGTCGCCAAGATACAGAAGAAGCTGGTGGACTTCTTCTGGAACAACAGGAAGCACTGGGTCTCTGTCGCGGTCTTGAGTCTCCCGCTTGAGGAGGGCGGTCAGTCGTTGGTGTGCGTCAGCGCCCAGCTCGCGACTTTCCGTCTTCAGACCCTGCAGAGATACCTTTACGTCGAGCCCCCTCCTAGGTGGTGTGCTCTGGCGAGGTATTTCTTCCGCCAGCAGCTCGACCTCAATTATGACACGCAGCTCCTGTTTGTGAACTTGGGGGGTGCCAGGACCGCCCTCCGGGAGCTGCCTGTCTTTTACAGGGAACTCATCAGGGTCTGGAACAAAGTCTCCACCAAGCGCAGCTCTCCGCCGGCTGGAGTGGCGGCCGTCCTGCAGGAGCCGCTGCTCGGGAATCCGTACCTCCACGGCCGAGGCTTCATGTGGCGGTCGGAAGAGAGGGCTGTGGCTGGTGAGGTGACCAGGGTCAGGGACCTGCTCGATGGCGGAGGAGCGGGCTGGATGGCGCCAGTCACGCTGGCGCGGCGCCTAAATTCTGCCAACGTCCGCCGCGCGGCCGATGCCATCGAGTCGCTAAAAACAGCTCTGGGCCCTGACTCCGTTAGGTGTATCGAGGAGGCTCAAGCACGTGGGGAGATCCCGTCCGAACTGACCCCCGTCCGGACGGAATTCCTCATCGGCGCCAAACCCCGGAACCTCCCTCGGGGGCCGGCGCCTCACAACTTGAGCCGCCTCGGGGAAATCCCCTCCGTGCCTTTCAGTTCCGCGCGGAGGGGTTTCCTGTACGGGCTGCTCCTGCACACCCTCAACTTTGCCATCCTCGCCGGCCGTCCGGACACGCCATGGCGCACCATCTTGCCGTCCGGAGGAGGCGGGGGTCCCCGATGGAGGGCACTCTACACAGGGGTCCTCCCACTATTCATCGGGGACTTGGCCTGGAGGGTGGTGCACGGAGCAGTGCCGTGCAACAAATTTTTAAGCCGGTTCACGGACTCCCAGGCCGCCTGCAATTTCTGCGGTCTGGAGGAGTCCGTGTTCCATGTTTTTATTGAGTGCACAAGGTTGCAGCCCCTGTTCCATTATTTGAAGGGGCTGCTCCTGAAATTCTGGCTGCACTTCAGTCCCACTCTCCTGATCTTTGGGCACCCTGTGCGGAGGGGAGCGGGTAGGTCCGAAGGCCTCCTCGTAGGACTGCTCCTGGGCACGGCCAAGGGTGCCATCAGCCGGTCCAGGCAGCGGGCGGTCGAGGGGGTCGTTCAACCTGACTGCCTGCCTCTCTTCCGCTCTTACATCCGGTCCAGGGTGTCCTTGGAGATGGAGCACGCGGTGTCCACCGGTACGCTCGCGGCCTTCCGCGAGAGGTGGGCACCGGAGGGACTGGAGTGCATCATCACGCCCGGCAACCAAATTTTAATTTGATTTTACGTTTTAAAGTTAATTTGTTTTAATTGCCGGTGCTTTTAGTGTCCCCTTCCCTTTTATAGGGGGCACTGGGGAAAAATTGTGATTTTAGTGCCCAAAAAAAAAAAACAAAAAAAAAAAGGAAAAAACAAAAAAAAAAAAACACAAAAAAGGGGGGAAAAAAAATGGGCCTTGTAAATGTCTGGAGTGTCACCCAGGTCGGGTGGCACAGTTTAATGTTTATGTTTTCGCAGGTAGACTCTAAAAGAGTTTCATGCACAAGGACCAATTGTGGAGCAGTGGAGGCGTGTCCTGCTCAGTAGGAGCTGAGCTGCAGTGAGGAGAGCAGCTATCAACTTTAGCTCCTGCCTGGAAGGCCTGGAGAGCCCTGAGAACAGCCCAGGAAGAGAAGGAAGGAAGGGGCTTCACCACCAACTTTCACCCAGAGGGAGAGGAGGGAAGCAGAAAACTTTTAACATCTTTACCTTTTCTACAAAGAGTTGGAGAGAGGGGGAAAGACCAACAACAACATCCAGTGCGGAAGGAGGGAGACTCTACCATTTCGACAGGTGGGTGTATTGGTGCAGTCCCCAATAGACTTTGTTGTATCGGTGGGGGGAGGAAAGAAGACCACTGAGGGCCGGAACATCGCGGGGGGTGTATGTGTGTAGATAGTGTGTGTGGGGGTCTTGCCTACAGCTAGGCCCCACACACAATTGAACCCCCCCCCCCACCCAATTGCCTAGCCTGGGATAGCTGGAGCTACCAGGCTGAAGATTTTATTTACCACCTATTTTACATCGTTAGGAGTGTGTGCCTGGTGGCTCTAGCTGCCCCAGGTGAAGACATCTTCTCCCCTCACCCGAAGACCACCCCAAAGACTATTTTGTGTTTTGCCATCTGGGGATTGCACCCACCCACAGCTGCGAGGGGAGACCTGCCCTCGCAGTTCCCCCCCCTTCCCACCCCCCTCTCTCTTTATCTGTTTCTCCCCTCTCTCTCTGAGACCCTTCCTCCTAATTTAAAAAAATATAAAACAATTAAGACAACTGAGCAGAGGGAGCAAGGCCCCTCCCCAATTGCCAACTAGGGGAGAGGTGTGCCTCGTTAAGAGCTCCTCTGCTCAGTCTTATCAAACGAGGCCTAATTAAGACCATTAAGGCCTGTGACTTTGGGGTGGGTGTGGCCCTTAAAGGGACCCCGTGATGGCGACCCCATCCACGCCGGTGGCAGGGCCAGCGATGACATATGCGCAGGTGGCAACCGCTTCCACGGCACCTCCTGCGCCACCCGCTGCCCTGCCACCTTTTCAACTCATCACAAAAAAACACGGGGTCAAGAGCTACACTCACCCCACAATGACCATCGAGGAGTGCATGCGGGCGATGGCTGGGGTAGTCGGCCCCTCGGCCATTGTCGCAGCCTCCAAGATGTCTGGGAAGGCCGTGTTCTTCCTGGGGTCGGAGCGGGCGGTATCCCTGGCCATCGAAAAGGGGCTCACGGTGGGCGGGACGTTCCTGCCGGTGGACCCTCTCGAGGCCACCGCGCAGAGGGTCATCGTGTCAAACGTCCCACCCTTTGTTCCCGCTGAGCTCCTCCTCCCTCACCTACACCAACTGGGGGAGGTAAGGTCGGGGATCAACCCCATACCGCTCGGCCTCAGGGAGAACAGCCTGCACCACGTGTTCTCCTTCCGCCGCCAGCTCTTTGTCCGGCTGGCGCGGGAGGATACGACGGAAGGGCACTTTAATGTGGTGCATGAGGGGACTGCCTACCGCGTCTTCTGGACGTCGGACGGCGTGCGGTGCCATGCCTGTAGGGAGGTGGGGCACGTTCGTAAGAACTGCCCCGCCTCCAAGGCCGCCAAGGCTGGTGCCGCCGCCACCCCTCCCCCTAGTTGCGTCCGCGTGCCGGGAGCCATGGGTGCGCGGGCATCGTCGGGGGCCTTTGTTTTCACGGCCTTCGGCGGGGGGGAGGGAGAGCGTCCGACCGGAAAGATGGCGCGGAACAAGGCGAAACATCTAGAGGCGGGTCCCCTCAGTGCGCCAGAAAGATTGACCACTGCGCTCAGCCCAACCCAGTCACCGGCGAGCGCAGGGTGCCCTGAGCCCGTGCCCGAGCCCTTGACCAATACTTCAGAGGGGCTCGGGCGAGGGCAAGAAAAGGAAAAGGGGGGGCGGAGCGGGAGGCCTCGGCAGACATGGAGGTCTCCCTGCCTCAGCGCACCCCCAGCAACAAAAGGAGGCGCCGCTCTGTTGAGGCGGAGGGGGAACAACATCCCTCCGCGGAGGAGTCGGTGCCCGCCGCGTGTCCCGCGTCCCCCACCAGCGCCCCCAAGCAGCGCCGTAGGCGGGAGGAGTCTGTCCCCGGGGAGGGTGAGACAGTTGAGGCTGCCCAGCCTCTGCCTCCCGGGGATGGCGTGGAAGATCTGCCTGTCGTGGGGGCGTGGGGATCGCGGAGGAATTCATTGCCGCCGGGCCGGGCGTCCCGGGGACTGAGGCGGGCGGGGCCGAAAAGGCCGAACCTGAGCCCGCCCAGCCAATATCCAACTTCCCCCGGGATTTGCTCGACCCGGCAGAAACCAAAATTAAAATTCTTAATGAAACTGTACATGCTGGGCCGGGGGGTGGCAGCGGGGAGGGGGAGGAACACCCACCCTCGCCCCTTACTTTGGAGCTGGAGCACTTGGGGAGCCTGGGGATTTCCTATGGCCGGGTCTCTCCTTGTTCCCCGGTTCCTGGGGCGGAGGGGGAACCCCTTCCGCTGTCGTTTCCCGACCCAGCACCATTTTTAAATGAGCCCAGTGGGGACTCCTCTGCCAACGGTCCTGGGGGTGGGATCGGGGCAGAGCCAGGGCCGGTTGGAGCGGCCGGGTCATTTGCCGTACCTTGTGCGGTCGATGGGCCGGCTGCTGGCGGCCACCTCCCGGAGGAGGACGGGGACTCGGTGGGGGACGCGGGAGAAGAACGAGAGACCACCGCCAGGGAGGCGGTGGATCTGCTCGCGGCCGCCGCTGAGGCCCTCCTCATTCCTGCAAAGGAACTCCGGGACTTTTTGGCCCAGAGCCGGGGTCGCTGCGACCAAGCCCGACTGGCCCTGGAAAAATGGTCCGAGCCAGAGCTGATCAAGGGGTCCGTCCGCGCCGCCGTTAAAACCTTGGCCGCGGGCGGGCCCTTGACAAAGGAGCAACACCTTGAGCTGCGCGAGCTCGAGGGACTCCTCGCTGGGCTGCGGAGGGAGCGGAGTTCAACAAAAGACTCCGCTCCCTCCCCTACAATAGGTTAGGTAGAGGTTGCACTATGCTTTTGCCATGAAGATAACCATAGCCAGCCTCAACATCAACGGCGGCAGAGGGGCACGCCGTAGATTTGACAATTTTTCGCTCCTGCGGGAGGGGAAATATGCGGTGTGCTTCCTGCAAGAAACCCACACCGTTCCGGGAGACGAAGCCACGTGGCTCCTGGAATGGCAAGGAGAGGTCCGCATGAGCCACCTCACCGCCATTTCTAGTGGGGTGGCCATCTTGCTGGGCCCGCATTTTCAGCCGGAGATCTTGGGGGTCGAGGAGCCCGTGCCAGGCCGCTTGCTGAACGTAATGGTTCGCCTGGGGGACGTGCCGCTCCATCTCGTGAACGTGTACGCCCCTCAGCCCAGCCCGCAGCAGACGCGCTTCTTTGAAGAGGTGTCCGCTCTTCTTGGCTCCGTCGACGTCGGCGTCTGCATTGTCCTCGGGGGGGATTTTAACTGCACCCTCGAGGCGAGGGACCGCTCCGGTGCCCCGCAGTGCATGACGGCGATGGAGAAGTTGAGGGACCTGGTCGGGTCCTTCGACTTGGTGGACGTCTGGCGAAGTCTCCACCCCGACTCCAGCGCCTTTACTTGGGTGAGGCCTGGAGTAGGATGGTCCAGAGTCGACCGCCTTTACGTGTCTCGGGCGTACGTTTCCTGCGTCCCGGCGGCCTCCATGTGGCCGGTGCCGTGTTCGGACCACCACCTGGTGTGGGCGGAGCTCGCTTCACTCCGCGCGAGGACGGGGTCCGTGTACTGGCACTTTAACAACCGTCTGCTGGAGGACGTGCGGTTCCAGGACTCGTTCCGTCGATTCTGGTCCAACTGGAGAAGGAAGCAGGGGGGCTTCCCCTCCTTGAGGCTATGGTGGGACGTGGGCAAGGCTCACGTCCGCGTCTTTTGTCAAGAGTATGCGAGGGGGTCGACCAAGAGGCGGGCGGCCAGGGTCGGGCGCCTAGAAAAAGAGGTGCTCGACCTGGAATCCCGTCTCGGTCAAGTCGTCCAGGACCCGGCCCTGCGGACGGTGTACGAAGCGAAGAAGGCCGCGCTGAAGGACCTGCAGCTCGTCGGGTCCCGAGGCGCGTTCGTGAGGTCGCGGATCCGGTTCCTGCGGGATCTGGACCGCGGCTCCCCCTTCTTCTACTCGCTGGAAAAAAGGCAGAGTGTCCGTAAGCAGCTCTTGACGCTGCTGGCCGACGACGGCTCTCTCGTCTCGGATCCGGAGGGCCTCAACAACAGGGCCCGTGAATATTACGGGGCTCTGTTCTCTCCGGATCCGTCCAGTGAGGAAGCGCGTAGAGTTTTGTGGGAGGACCTGCCGAAGGTCGGCCCGGAGGGCGCCGAAAATTTGGAAGCTCCGCTAAGCCGGGCGGAGCTGACCGGTGCCCTCGACCGGCTCTCGAGGGGAAAATCTCCGGGGCTGGACGGGCTGACCGTGGAGTTCCACAGGGCGTTCTGGAACGTCCTGGGGGGCGACTACGCGCGGGTCCTGGGGGAAAGTCTGGCGACCGGGGAGATGCCCCTCTCTTGGCGCAGGGCAGTCATCGTCCTGCTGCCTAAGAAGGGCGATCTCCGCCTCCTTAAGAACTGGCGCCCGGTCTCCCTCCTCAGCACGGACTACAAAATCTTCGCCAGGGCGATGTCTGCTCGCCTTGGTGCCGTGCTGGACCACATGATCCACCCCGACCAGTCCTACACGGTCCCGGGCCGGACAATCCACAACAACATCCATCTGGTCCGGGACCTCATCCATTGTTCCCAGGAGGCTGGTCTGTCGGTCGCCTTCCTATCCCTCGACCAAGAGAAGGCGTTCGACAGGGTGGATCACGACTATCTGCTCGGAACTCTGCGCGCTTTCGGTTTCGGGACGCATTTCGTCGCTCGGATCCGACTTTTGTGCGACTTTTAAGGTTAACGGGTCCTTGACGGCGCCCCTTCGCTTTAGGAAAGGGGTGCGCCAGGGATGCCCCATGTCCGGCCAGTTATACGCCGTTTGCGTGGAGCCTTTCCTGCGCCTCTTGCGGACGAGGTTGACGGGACTGGCTCTGCAAGGGCCGGGCGTGGAGGTCATCCTCTCGGCTTACGCCGATGACGTGCTCCTCGCGGTAGAGGATCCCGCTGACCTGCGGAGGATGCGTGAGTGCCAGGAGATTTACTCGGCCGCGTCCTCCGCCAGGATCAACTGGGAGAAATGTTCCGGACTCCTGGTGGGTCAGTGGCGGGTGGACTCCCTGCCGGAGGAGCTCAGGCCTTTTGCTTGGAGCATGACCCATCTTCTCTATCTGGGAGTCTACCTTAGCCCCGACGAGGGAGCCTGGCCGGCGAACTGGCAGGAGCTGGAGGCCAAGGTCGCCGCTCGCCTAGGGCGCTGGACAGGACTGCTCCGAGTGCTGTCCTACAGGGGTCGAGCGCGAGTCATAAACCAGCTGGTGGCCGCAATGTTGTGGTACCGGCTGGTCACTTTGACCCCTCCCCCTGCGTTTGTCGCCAAGATACAGAAGAAGCTGGTGGACTTCTTCTGGAACAACAGGAAGCACTGGGTCTCTGCTGCGGTCTTGAGTCTCCCGCTTGAGGAGGGCGGTCAGCCGTTGGTGTGCGTCAGCGCCCAGCTCGCGACTTTCCGTCTTCAGACCCTGCAGAGATACCTTTACGTCGAGCCCCCTCCTAGGTGGTGTGCTCTGGCGACGTATTTCTTCCGCCAGCAGCGCGACCTCAATTATGACACGCAGCTCCTGTTTGTGAACTTGGGGGGTGTCAGGACCGCCCTCCGGGAGCTGCCTGTCTTTTACAAGGAACTCATCAGGGTCTGGAACAAAGTCTCCACCAAGCGCAGCTCTCCGCCGGCTGGAGTGGCGAACGTCCTGCAGGAGCCGCTGCTCGGGAATCCGTACCTCCACGACCGAGGTTTTATGTGGCGGTCGGAAGAGAGGGCTGTGACTGGTGAGGTGACCAGGGTCAGGGACCTGCTCGATGGCGGAGGAGCGGGCTGGATGGCGCCAGACACGCTGGCGCGGCGCCTAAATTCTGCCAATGTCCGCCACGCGGCCGATGCCATCGAGTCGCTAAAAACAGCTCTGGGCCCTGACTCCGTTAGGTGCATCGAGGAGGCTCAAGCACGTGGGGAGATCCCGTCCGAACTGACCCCGTCCGGACGGAATTCCTCATCGGCGCCAAACTCCGGAACCTCCCTCGGGGGCCGGCGCCTCACAACTTGAGCCGCCTCGGGGAAATCCTCTCCGTGCCTTTCAGTTCCGCGCGGAGGGGTATCTTGTACGGGCTGCTCCTGCACACTCTCAACTTTGCCATCCTCGCCTGCCGTCCGGACACGCCATGGCGTACCATCTTGCCGTCCGGAGGAGGCGGGGGTCCCCGATGGAGGGCACTCTACGCAGGGGTCCTCCCACTATTCGTCGGGGACTTGGCCTGGAGGGTGGTGCACGGAGCAGTGCCTTGCAACAAATTTTTAAGCCGGTTCACGGACTCCCAGGCTGCCTGCAATTTCTGCGGTCTGGAGGAGTCCGTGTTCCATGTTTTTATTGAGTGCACGAGCTTGCAGCCCCTGTTCCATTATTTGAAGGGGCTGCTCCTGAAATTCTGGCTGCACTTCAGTCCCACTCTCCTGATCTTTGGGCACCCTGTGCGGAGGGGAGTGGGTAGGTCCGAAGGCCTCCTCGTAGGACTGCTCCTGGGCACGGCCAAGGGTGCCATCAGCCGGTCCAGGCAGCGGGCGGTGGAGGGGGTCGTTCAACCTGACTGCCTGCCTCTCTTCCGCTCTTACATCCGGTCCAGGGTGTCCTTGGAGATGGAGCACGCGGTGTCCACCGGTACGCTCGCGGCCTTCCGCGAGAGGTGGGCACAGGAGGGACTGGAGTGCATCATCACGCCCGGCAACCAAATTTTAATTTGATTTTACGTTTTAAAGTTTAATTTGTTTTAATTGCCGGTGCTTTTAGTGTCCCCTTCCCTTTTATAGGGGGCACTGGGAAAATTGTGATTTTAGTGCCCCAAAAAAAACACAAAAAAAAGAAAAGAAAAAAAAAACAAAAAAAGGAAAAAAAAGGGCCTTGTAAATGTCTGGTGTGTCACCCAGGTCGGGTGGCACGGTTTAATGTTTTATGTTTTGCAGGTAGACTCTAAAAGAGTTTCATGCACAAGGACCCCCAGGTTGTAATTTCTCCCCATTCAAATAATATTCCCTTTTACTGTTTTTTTTCCCAAGGTGGATGACCTCACACTTTCCGACATTGTATTCCATCTGCCAAACCTTAGCCCATTCGCTTAACCTATCCAAATCTCCTTGCAGTCTCTCTGAGTCCTCTACACAACCCGCTTTCCCACTAATCTTAGTGTCATCTGCAAATTTTGTTGCACTACACTCTGTCCCCTCTTCCAGGTCATCTATGTATATTGTAAACAGTTGTGGTCCCAGCACTGATCCCTGTGGCACACCACTAACCACTGATTTCCAGCTGGAAAAGGACCCATTTATCCCGACTCTCTGCTTTCTGTTCGCCAGCCAATTCTCTATCCATGCTAATACATTTCCTCTGACTCCGCGTACCTTTATCTTCTGTAGTAACCTTTTGTGTGGCACCTTATCGAATGCCTTTTGGAAATCTAAATACACCACATCCATCGGTACACCTCTATCCACCATGCTCGTTATATCCTCAAAGAATTCCAGTCAGTTAGTTAAACATGATTTCCCTTTCATGAATCCATGCTGCGTCTGCTTGATTGCACTATTCCTATCCAGATGTCCCGCTATTTCTTCCTTAATGATAGTTTCAAGCATTTTCCCCACTCCAGATGTTAAACTAACCGGCCTATAGTTACCTGCCTTTTGCCTGCCCCCTTTTTTAAACAGAGGCGTTACATTAGCTGCTCTCCAATCTGCTGGTACCTCCCCAGAGTCCAGAGAATTTTGGTAGATTATAACGAATGCATCTGCTATAACTTCCGCCATCTCTTTTAATACCCTGGGATGTATTTCATCAGGACCAGAGGACTTGTCTACCTTAAGTCCCATTAGCCTGTCCAGCACTACTCCCCTAGTGATAGTGATTGTCTCAAGGTCCTCCCTTCCCACATTCCTGTGGCCTGCAAATTTTGGCATTGTTTTTGTGTCTTCCACTGTGAAGACGGAAGCAAAATAATTGTTTAAGGTCTCAGCCATTTCCACATTTCCCATTATTAAATCTCCCTTCTCATCTTCTAAGGGACCAACATTTACTTTAGTCACTCTCTTCCGTTTTATATATCGGTAAAAGCTTTTACGATCTGTTTTTATGTTTTGCGCCAGTTTACTTTCGTAATCTATCTTTCCTTTCTTTATTGCTTTCTTAGTCATTCTTTGCTGTCGTTTAAAATTTTCCCAATCTTCTAGTTTCCCACTAACCTTGGCCACCTTATACGCATTGGTTTTTAATTTGATACTCTCCTTTATTTCCTTGATTATCCATGGCTGGTTATCACTTCTCTTGCCGCCCTTCTTTTTCACTGGAATATATTTTTTTGCGCACTATGAAAGAGCTCCTTAAAAGTCCTCCACTGTTCCTCAATTGTGCCACCGTTTAGTCCTTGTTTCTAGTCTACTTTAGCCAACTCTGCCCTCATCCCACTGTAGTCCCCTTTGTTTAAGCATAGCACCCTCATTTCTGATACAACTTCCTCATCCTCAATCTGTATTACAAATTCAAATATATTGTGATCACTCATTCCGAGAGGATCTTTTACGAGGAGATCGTTTATTTTTCCTGTCTCATTACACAGGACCAGATCGAAGATGGCTTGCTCCCTTGTAGGCTCTGTTACATACTGTTCTAAGAAACAGTCCCGTATGCATTCTATGAATTCCTCCTCCAGGCTACCCCCTGCGATTTGATTTGACCAGTCGATATGTAGGTTAAAATCCCTCATGACTACTGTCGTTCCTTTTTCACATGCCTCCATTATTCCCTTGATTATTGCCCGCCCCACCGTGAAGTTATTATTTGGGGGCCTATAAACTACGCCGACCAGTGACTTTTTCCCCTTACTATCTCTAATCTCCACCCACAATGATTCAACATTTTGTTCATTGGAGCCAATATCATCCCTCACAACTGCCCTGATATCATCCTTTATTAACAGAGCTACCCCACCTCCTTTCACTTCTTGCTTATCTTTCTGAATCGTCAGATACCCCTGTATGTTTAATTCCCAGTCTTGGCCACCTTACAACCATGTTTCTGTAATGGCCACCAAATCATACCCATTTGTAATGATTTGTGCCGTCAACTCATTTACTTTATTTCGAATGCTACGTGCATTTAGGTAGAGTGTTTTCATCCTTGTTTTTAAACCATGATTTTTAGTTTTTACCCCTCCTGCAGCCCTTTTATATTCAGTGGCCCTTTTTGTTTCTTGCCTTTGGTTTCTCTGCCCTCCATTTTTACTCATCTCTTTTCTGTTTTTTGTCATCTACCTATATGTATGACGCCACTACTGTAGTTAACATTGCCAATATTGACAAATAACTATCTACTTATCTCTACTATTATCAAGAAATCTATGTTCTAGAGTTGTACAAGTAATAATGACAAGAGACAACACACACAAACAATTTAAATGTCCATACTCAGAACAAAATCCTTTTTCAAAATTTGTTTCCTTTGAGTACTCGACACCCACCCCCTTCCCCCCCCGCACTCCCTTACTCCCTCTCATTACTGATAGAGAAGTGTGAGTGCCTACCATCGAATGAGACTGTGTGTGTGTGTGTGTGTGTGTGTGTGCGTGTGTATAAGCGTGTGTATGTATATTTACGTTTGTGTGTGTATGTGCGTCTGTACCAAGGGCGTAGCCGGGGGAGGGGGGGGCACTTGGGCCATGGCCACCCCCAATCCAAAATAATAGTATTAAATTGTTCATGTGAAAAGCTTAAAATTTGATTATTAATTTGGATGAAAGAAATGAAAGACAAGTCTAACACATATGCAGTAAAAAGTGTAGTTTTTATAATAAAATGTCAAAAATTATTTAATTTCATTTAACCACATTTTTATTTATATTTTGTTATTTTTGTTTATTGATCTGCAGCTTGATGTGTGGCCGGGACTGGCGGCATCTTTGATGCTTGACCTGATATAGCGCCAATTAGCGGCTCCTTTGATGATTGCGGCATCCAATTTGACCCGGCCCAGCCGCCCTAGCGGTTCCTTTGATTTTTGAGAGTTGGCTTTCAGCATATTTTGACCGTAGTCAAAATCAAAACTTCCTGTTCAACTCTAGGTTCATTTCTATCGGGATTCTCTGGAGCTTGGAAATTGGAAGTTTCAGTTCATGTCTGTCTGGAGTTTGGATCACTCAGACGAATAAAGTTTGTCCCCCTCAATGGACAAATTCATCACAAGAAAATGTAAAAATGAGCAAGGAGCTATCAGTGACAGTGCCAATACAAGTGGCGCTAGTAGGCCTACAACCAACACCAGTACAAGCGGTGCCGAACCAAATCTAAAAAATCCAAAATTCATCGTCAATATATGGAGGATTATTTGAGGTTCGGTTTTTCATGGACAGGAGAAGAAGAATGCCCCATTCCACTGTGTGGTGTGTGCGGCGAAGGACTGTCGAACAGTGCAATTGTTCCCAGTAAATTGAAACGTCATTTTACTACGAAACATGCACATCTTGCAACAAAAGATCAGATATATTTTAGGAGATTGATGGCAACGCAATCAAAACAAGTGAAATATTTTGAAAAAAATTTTAATGTGTCAGATAAAGTTCAAATTGCTTCTTATGAAGTTGCTGAATTAATAGCGCAGAAAATGAAGCCTCATACTATAGCTAAGTCACTTATTTTGCCAGCATGTTGTAAAATTGTCAAAATAATGCTTGGTGATGAAGCGGAACAAGAAATTGCAAAAGTTCCACTGTCTGATGATACAATTCGGAGAAGGATAAATGATATGTCATCTAACATTGAAGAAAATGTAGCCGAGAAATTTACAAACTCAAATTTTGCTTTGCAAATCGACGAGTCCTCTGACATTAGTGGTGAAGCACAATTATTCGCATTTGTTCGCTTCATTCATGAAAACGAGATATTGAACCAAATTCTGTGCTGTAGAGAACTTCCAGAAAATACTAGAGGTCAAGACATATTTGATTCTGTGAATTCATATTTAGAAGACTTCAAAATTTCATGGGACTCGTGTTGGAATCTGCATGGACGGTGCTCCATCTATGGTGGGATGTGTCAAAAGATTCATTACGCTCGCAAAAAAACATAATCCAAATATATTATTCACCCAATGCTTTTTGCATAGAGAAGCGCTTGTTGAAAAGACATTACCGCTAGAATTAAGATCTGTATAAGATCAAGTTGTTAATATTGTAAATTATATAAAATCAAGACCTTTAAAAACTCGCTTGTTTAAACAGCTCTGCAAAGCTATGGATGCACAGCACGAATGTTTACTTTTGCATTCAGAGGTAAGATGGCTTTCAAGGGGAAAAATCTTGTGTCGTGTATTTGAACTTAAAGAAGAATTATCAGTATTTTTTGAAAGAGAAGGAAACGATATCTTTTGCAAATACCTTAAGAGTGGAATGTGGTGTGCTAAGTTAGCATGTTTGGCAGGTATATTTTACTGTCTTAACAGCGTTAATATCAGTATGCAAGGGCAAAATGAAAACATCTCACCTCTACAGACAAGCTCTTAGCTTTTCAGAAAAAAAATTCTATCTGGAAAAAGAGAGCAACAGAAAAAAATCTTGAAATGTTCCCTTTGATACAAAATCACAGAATTAAAAAGGTTGCTCCTATCGTGATAGAGCATTTGGCATCACTGGAAGACAACATCAAAAAATATTTTTCATCTTTGGATGTAGAAAAGTATGATTGGGTAAGAAATCCATTTTCTCCAATTAGTACGAAGAATTGACTTCTATTTCTACAGACCGTGGTCTTAAAATGAAACATTCAGATATATCTCTTGATGCCTTCTGGATTTCTATTTAAGAAGAATATCCTGCAATATCAAAAAACGCCTTGATAATTCTGATGCAGTTTTCAACATCATATCTCTGCGAATGAGGATTCTCAACTCTTCCGAATATCAAATGTAAAAAACGGGAAAAACTTAGTGAACTTGATAACGAAATGAGAGTCACCTTATCGGAAATATGCCCTAATATTAGTGACATAACTAAAAAACGTCAGGCTCAAGTATCACATTAAAATACTAACTAATCTATAATTAACGTGAGGAATTATTATTATAGTTTATTATTTTATTGTTACTTTCAGAATAAAAAATAATTAATAACATACATGTCTACAATGTTGTATATCTTCATATACTGTGATTAATAAAATGTTTTTTAAATTTTCTGAAACTTGTTTTTATTTTAACCTGTGTTCACCTTTTAATCCCTTCAAGTGTGCCGCCAAAAATTCTAGTATTCGAAAGTGTGCCGCAAACACAAAAAGGTTGAGAACCACTGACGTAGAGAATAACCACATCAAAATCATCTGCCTCATCAGGCTTAGTTCAAGCTGAAGTCAATGGGAATCAGGGGGAAAACTTTCCACTGACTGGAATCATACATAGCACAAGGAAGATGATTGTGGTTGTTGGAAGCCAATCATCTTTTAAGCACCAGGACATCGCTGCAGGAGTTCCTCAGGGCAGCAACCTAGCACCAACCATCTTCAGCTGCTTCATAAATGACCATCACTCCATCATAAGACCATAAGTTAGCTGATGATGATGAAATTTCTCAATTAATGAAGCAGTTTGTGCTCGCACGTAGAAAGACCTGAACAACATCCAGACTTGGGCTGATAAGTGGCAAGTAACATTTATGTCATACTCTCAATTATCAGCAAAGTGATGGAAGGTATCAAAGACAGTGTCATCAAGCAGCACTTGCTCACCAATAACCTGTTCACCAATGCTCAATTTGGGTTCCGCCAGGACTACTTGGCTCCAGATCTTATTACAGCATTGGTCCAAAAATAGCCAAAAGAGTTGAAATCCAGAGGTGAGGTGAGAGTGGCTGCTCTTGGCATCAAGGTGGCATTTGACCAAGTATGGCACCAAGGAGCCCGAATAAAATTGAAGTCAATGGGGATCAGGGGGAAAATTCTTCACTGTCTGGAGTCATACCCAGCATAAGGGAAAATGGTTGTCGCTGTTGGTGGAAACCAATCATCTCCATCCTAGGACAATGCGGCGGTAGTTCCTCAGGGCAATTGCCTAGACCTAACCATCTTCAGCTGCTTCACCTTTCTTCCATCATAAGGTCAGAAGTGGTGATGTTTGCCAATGATTGCAGAGTGATCCGTTCCATTCACAATTCCTCAGATAATGAAGCAGTCCATGCCCGTGCAGCAAGTTTGCAGATGACACTAAGCTGGGTTGTGGTGTGAGCTGTGAGGAGGATGCTAAGAGGATGCCGGGTGACTTGGACAGGTTAGATGAGTGGACAAATGCATGGCAGATGCAGTATAATGTGGATAAATGTGAGGTTATTCACTTTGGTGGCAAAAACAGGAAGACAGAATATTATCTGAATGGTGACAGATTAGGAAAAGTGGAGGTGCAACGAGACCTGGGTATCATGGTACATCAGTCATTGAAAGTTGGAATGCAGGTACAGCAGGCGGTGAAGAAGGCAAATGGCATGTTGGCCTTCATAGCTTGAAGATTTAAGTATAGGAGCAGGGAGGTCTTACTGCAGTTGTACAGAGTCTTGGTGAGGCCACACCTAGAATATTGTCAGGTTTGGTCTCCTAATCTGAGGAAGGACATTCTTGCTATTGAGGGAGTACAGCGAAGGTTCACCAGACTGATTCCAGGGATGGCAGGACTGACATATGAGGAGAGACTGGATCAACTGGGCTTGTATCCACTGGAGTTTAGAAGAATGAGAGGGGATCTCCTAGAAACATATAAAATTCTGATGGGATTGGACAGGTTAGAGGCAGAAAGAATGTTCCCGTTGCTGAGGAGTTCAAGAACCAGAGGTCACAGTCTCAGAATAAGGGGTAAGCCATTTAGGACTGAGATGAAGAGAAACTTCTTCACTCAGAGTTGTTAACCTGTGGAATTCCCTACTGCAGAGAATTGTTGAAGCCAGTTTGTTAGATATATTCAAAAGGGCGTTAGATGTGGCCCTTATGGCCAAAGGGATCAAGGTGTATGGAGAGAAAGCAGGAAATGGGTACTGAGGTTGAATGATCAGCCATGATCTTATTGAATGACGGTGCAGGCTCGAAGGGTCGAATGGCCTACTCCTGCACCTAATTTCTATATTTCTATATATTTCTATACAACTGCCAGGCAATGACGAACAAGCGAGAGTCTAACCACCTCTCCCTGACATTCAGTGGCATTACTATTGTTGAATCTCCCACTTTCAATATCCCGGGGGTCACTATTGATCCTGCCACAGTAATGAAACTGCTCTTACCAAGGTCACAAATGACATCCTCATTGACTGCGACAAAGGTAATCTATCCCTGTCTTCCTTCTGGACCAGTCTGCAGCCTTTTACATGGTTGACCACAAATTTCTACTTCATCAGCTCTCCACCGTCATCAAGCTGGGTGGGATGGCACTCGCCTGGTTTCATTCCTATCTTTCCAACCGTAACCATGGAATTACCTGCAATGGCTTCGCTTCCCGATCCTGCACTGTGATCTCTGCTGTACCCCAAGGATCTATCCTTGGCTACCTTCCATTTCTCATCTATATGCTAAACCTCAGTGACATCATCCGGCAACACAACGTGAGGTGTCCTGTGTAAACTGATGACACCCAGCTCCAGCTCTCCTCCACCTCTCTCAAACCCTCCACCATCTCTATACTATCAGACTGCTTATCCAACATACAGCACTGGATGAATAGAAATTTCCTCCAATTAAATGTCGGGACGACCAAAGCCATTATCTTTCCACTGATTCGATCTCTCTCCCCATCAACTGTCTAAGGCTGACTAACTCTGTTCGCAACGTTGCTGTCTTATTTGATCACCTCATAGCCATTCTAACACTAAGACTGCCCATTTCCACCTTCATATTTTGGCCCGTCCCCGCGCTTACCTCAACATATTTGCTGCTAAAACCCTCATCCATGCCTTTATCACCTCTGGACTTGACTATTCCAATGCACTCCTAGCGGGCCTCCTGTCATATATTTACCCTCCATAGACTTGAGGCCACCCAAAACTCTGACGCCCATGTGCTAACTCACACCAAGTCGCATTCACCCATTTCCTCTCTGCTTGCTGACCTACATTGGCACCCAATTAAACAATGCCTCATTTTTAAAATTCTCATCCTTATTTTTAAATCCCTCCATAGCCTCACCCCTCCCCATTTCTGTAATCTCCTCCAGACCTATAATCCCCCCTAGACCTCTGCGCTCCACCTATTCTGGACTTTTCAACATCCCCAATTTTAAATGCTCCAGCATTGGCAGCCATGTTTTTTTTCGATAACACTCCTATGAAGTGCCTTTGGACATTTTGTTATGTTAAAGGTGCTATATAAATGTAGCTTAACTGGACCAGCCACATAAATACTGTGGTTACAAGAGCAAGACCGGCTGAGTATGCTCTGGTAAGTGACTCACCTCCCGAATCCCTCAAGCCTTTCCACAAGCCACAAGTCAGGAGTATCATGGAATACTCTCCGCTTGCCTGACCAACAGCACTCAAGAAGCTCGACACCATCCAGGACAAAGCAGCCCCCTTGATTAGCACCCCATCCACTACCTTAAACATTCATACCCTCCACCTCCAGTGCAATGTGGCTGCAGTGTGTACCATCTACAAGATGCATTGCAGCAACATGTCAAAGCTTCGTTGACAGCAGCTCCCAAATCCGCAACCTCTACCACCTAGAAGGACAAGAGGAGCGGGTGCATAGGAACACCATCACCTCCAAATTCCCCTCCAAGTTACACACCATCCTGACTTGGAAATATATTGCCGTTGCTTCATCGTTTGTTTCTTAACTTGTGCCATTACCATCTCAATTTGGCTCATCATCCCTTTTGTCTCTCAAATCTCTCCTGCCTTCCACCCTATCACAGACCTTCTCTTTTGTTCTTTCCTCCCCTCCCCTTTTCATGCCCCTTACACTTCCTTAATATTCTATTACATTTCAAACTTTTGACAGTTCTGACGAAGGGTCATCGACCTGAAATGTTAACTCTGTTTCTCTCCACAGATGCTGCCTGACCCACTGAGATTTCCAGCATTTTCTGTTTTTATTTCGGATTCCAGCATCTGCAGTATTTTGCTTTTGTATTAGTGTTTAATTCTCTGCCAACATGGTCAATAGGCATGACATGTGAGGATTCTTCACCGCAGTCAAGTCCACCTGTGGCCCAATCACTCAAAGCCCCACCTCACTGCTGGCCAAGAACGGGGAGACACTCATCAAGGACACCGAGGCAGTCAGGGCACGCTGGAAGGACGTAGAACTTAGGGCCCACTTAGAAGATCTCCTTAATCGAGACTCTGCCTTTGACACGAAAGTCCTTGACTCCATCCCACAGCATGCTGCCCAACACCATTCAGAAAAATCCCAGCCCTGCACGAGGTAGAAAAGGCCACCCGTCAGCTCAAGAACAACAAGGCATCAAGAGAAGATGGAATCCCCGCTGAGGCACTAAAGTATGGCGGCGAGGCACTATTAGTGCGAATGCATTACCTCATCTCGCTCAACTGGAAGGAGGAAATCATTCCGGGAGATCTCAGAAATGCCGTAATCGTGACCATCTTTAAAAAAGGGGACAAGTCCGACTGCGACAACTACAGAGGAATCTCCCTGTTGTCGGCCACTGGAAAAGTAATCGCTAGAAACCTCCTCAACCGACTTCTCCTTGTGGCTGAGGAGCTCCTCCTAGAGTCACAATGCAGATTCCGTCCACTACAGGGTCCAATGGACATTATCTTCATGGCGTGACAACTGTAAGAGAAATGCAGGAAACAGCACCAACCCTTGTACATGGCCTTTTTTGACCTCACGAGGTCAATCGCGAGGGAATATGGGCACATCCTCCTCCGTTTTGGCTGCCCTCAAAAGTTTGTCGCCATCCTCCGCCTGCTCCACAATGACATGCAAGCTGTGATCCTGACCAATGGATCCACCGCAGACCCAATCCAGGTCCAGACCGGTGTCAGGCAGGGCTGCATCATCGCGCCAACCCTCTTCTAGATCTTCCTCGCTGCAATGCTTCATCTAACTCTCAACAAGCTTCCCACTGGAGTGGAACTAAACTATAGAACCAGTGGGAACCTGTTCAACCTTCGTCACCTCCAGGCTAGATCCAAGACCATCCCATCCTCTGTCGCCGAACTACAATACGCGAATGACGCTTGCGTCTGCGCACATTCAAAGGCTGAACTCCAAGCCATCGTCACATCTTCACCGAGGCGTACGAAAGCATGGGCCTTACACTAAACATCCATAAGACAAAGGTCCTCCACCAACCTGACCTTGCCCACCAGTCATCAAAATCCATGGCGCGGCCTTGGACAACGTGGACCACTTTCCATACCTCGGGAGCTTACAATCAGTAAGGGCAGACATCGATGACGAGGTCCAACACCACCTCCAATGCACCAGCGCAGCCTTCGGTCGCCTGAGGAAGACAGTGTTCGAAGACCAGGCCCGCAAATCTGGCACCAAGCTTATGGTCTCCCAGACTGTAATGATACCTGCCTTCCTGTATGGCTCAGAAATGTAGACCATATACAGTAGACACCTCAAATCACTGGAGAAATACCACTAAAGATGTCTCCGCAAGATCTTGCAAATCCCCTGGGAGGATAGATGCACCAGCATCAGTGTTCTCGATCAGGCCAACATCCCCAGCATTGAAGCACTGACCACACTCGACCAGCTCCATTGGGCGGGCCACATCGTCCACATGCCCGACACAAGACTCCCAAAGCAAGCGCTCTACTCAGAACTCCTGCACGGCAAGCGTGCCCCAGGTGGGCAGATGAAACGTTTCAAGGACACTCTCAAAGCCTCCTTGATAAAGTGCAACACTCCACCGACATCTGGGAATCCCTGGACAAAGACTGCCCTAATGGAGGAAGAGCATCCGGAAGGGCGCTGAGTGTGGGAGGGCAAGCCTGCATTTCTGAAACTCTTTGCTTCGGCGCAGACTGGAGAAATAAAAAGGGGTAAAAGTTGGAAGATTCAAGATTGGATTAAAACAGGCTGCTCGATGATATGGTACCTTCTAGCCATTGAAATGAGTGCTGGTCATCTGTATATTAATTATTTGTATGTATCATCGATACTATCTAAGCATGCCGATCACCTGGTTTGTGTAAAGTAATTCACATCATCTGTATGTTAATTATTTGAATGTACCACTTGTTACTATGCGAGGAAACAATCTGGTTTGTGTATAGTAATTCAGAAAGCAGTTAGCCGTGATTTCAGGACAATTCTACATCGTCTGCATGTTAAGAGTTCAAAGGTTGTTTTAGTGTAAAGATGAGAATTTGACATGGACTGTTCAGACACTGGAATCTTGGAAGGTGTGTCACAAGCCGCCATGGAACTCGGAGCAAGCTAAAGCTGCTTTTATGAAGTATCTCAGTAATTTCCATTCTGGGTTTGTTTAGTATGAATGTCTAAATAAAAGACCCGATCCTGCCTTTACTACAACTGAGTGTGCGCATAAATTGACATTTAAAGCAACGAAGCGAAACGAGCAAGACAGCCATTACAACACTGAGCACCTCGAGTCTCGTCGCCGAGAGCATGCAGAAATCGAGCGCAGGCAGCAGAAGGCGCGTGCGGCAAACCTGACTCCCCACCCACCCTGTCCTTCAACGACTGTCTGTCCCACCTGTGACAGAGACTGTAATTTCCATATTGGACTGTACAGTCACCTGAAGACTCACTTTTAGAGTGGAAGCAATTCTTCCTCGATTTTGAGGTACTGCCTATAATGAATTCGCTGCCACTTCTTTTCTAGGAATGCCGACCTTGAAGAAATTCTGCTTTCCCTCAGACGGGATTTCCCTTTGTCTCTTTTACCTTGTTCATCTTCATTGCTTTCTGTTTCCCTTCTCGTGTTTGATCAAGTATCTGCCAAAACTCGCTTACTCAGCCACATCTCTTTCCACAGCAACTGCCTCTGTCTACGACGTAATCTATGTGGATTCTGATTGAAATTCCACCCTTCATGTTTTGGATCCACCCAGGATTACAGATATCTCCGAGATATTCAACTTTCTCAAACCACTACTCTCGCCGCATCCTGAGAGTAATTAGTTGGGAGAGAACAGTCACATGCGCTTCCACAAGCCCACTCTCGACCTCTCTCTTCAGCAGCACCAACTCACTCTATCAATAAGTTGAACTGGTCCGCAGTGCCATTTCATCCTTCGCCTCATCCGGCGCTTTAACAAAACATTTTTTTGCTTACTTTCAGGTATCAAGGATCGTGAGCTTCAAGAACTCTTGGACACCAACGTGCCTTTGGAACCTTCTTTCCCTTCATTTCCCTCTGATCTCATCCCTTCTTCCAATCTCACTACCTGCCGTGTTTTCACTATCCGCTCTGATCTTTCCCTCTCTGACCCTGAACGATCAGTCCTCAGCAAAGACCTGAGCTTCATCCCCTTGTGCCTCCACCTCAATTAATTTTGGCATGATGCTGAGCTCTTTTTCTGCCGCTTCACCTCCATGTCCACTTCTTCGGCCAGGAGTCTTCCCTCAGCACAGCTGACCCTTTTTCCCGTTTTCCGAATTCTCGCTCTACCTGGACCCCTCCCTCTGGTCTCTTACTCTCTCTAGATCTCTTCATTGTGAATTGCCGATGAGACATCGGCCATCTAAATTTTTTTGCTCCCCTCACTCACTCCAACCTACCTCCCTCTGAACTTGCAGCACTCCGCTCGCTCAGATCCAACCCCAACTTTGTCACTAAACCTGCTGACAAGGGTAGCATTGTTGTTGTTTGCCGAACCAACCTCTACCTTGCAAAGGCTGATCGTCAACTCTCTGACACCTCCTTCTACCTTCAGTTGGACCATGACCCCACTACCAAACATCAAGCCATCATTTCCCAGACCATCACTGACCTCAATCTCCTCTGGAGATCTTCCCTCCACAGTCACCAACCTCAGAGTTCCCCAATCCCGCTCAGCCTGTTTCTACCTCCTTCCCAACATCCACAAACAGGACTGCCCCAATAGGCCCATCATTTAACCTGCTCTTGCCCATGGAACTTATTTCTTTCTATCGCGACTCTATTTTTTCTCCCTTTGTCCATTCTCTTCCAATCTACATCCGCAACTCCTCCGACGCCCTCCGCCACTTTAACAGTTTCCAGTTTCCTGGCCCCAACCATTTCCTTTTCACTATGGATTTCCAATCGCTCTACACTTCCATCTCCACCAGGATGGCTGAGGGCACTCCGCTTCTCCCTCGAGCAGAGGCCCAACCAGTCCTCATCCACCACCACCCTCCTCCACCTGGCTGAACTTGTTCTTACATTGAACAACTTCTCCTTTGACTCCACTAACTTCCTCCAAATTAAAGGTGTTGCTATGGGAACCTGCATGGGTCCTAGCTGGCTATGCCTGCCTTTTTGTGGGACATATGAAACATTCTTTTCTCCAGTCCTACTCAGGTCCCCTCCCTCACCTCCTTTTCTGGTACATGGATGACTGTATTGGTGCGGTCTCCTGCTCTCGCCCTGAACTAGAAAATTTTATTCACTTTGCATCCAATTACTACCCTTCCCTCACCTTCACATGGTCCATCTCCAACTCTTCCCTTCCTCGACTTTTCTGTCACTATTTCTGGGGATAGACTATTGACAAACCTTCACTATAAGCCCGCTGACTCCCACAGCTACCTGGACTACAACTCCTCCCAACCCGCATCCTGTACGGCCTCCAGTCCAGTCTCCCAGTTTCTCCATCTCCGTCGCATCTGTTCTGACGACGCCCTTGCACTTCCTTAAGAATCTGTTACATTTCAAACTTTTGCCAGTTCTAACGAAGGGTCATTGACCTGAAGCGTTAATTTTGTTTCTCTCCACAGATGCTGCCTGTCCCGTTGAGATCTCTAGCATTTTCTGTTGTTATTTCAGATTCCAGCATCCGCAGTATTTTGCTTATGTAAAAATCAGAAGCTGATTACAGTGCGAAGCCACATTATTTTCAGCAGGCTAAGATTAACAGAAAATTTACACATATCAAACTTGCATGTAAAAGAAGTGACCATTTACTATTAATGAACTGGGGGTTCACATTTGCATACACCATCCATTTGCATGCATGAGTTTATGAGTGGCTTCATTCACTCTATGTGAGTTTTTACTGTTAGTCAACACTTTATTTGAATCCTCTGATGATAATTAGTAGTCATCCCAGCCTATACCTCCTGCAGTGTAAATTAGATGCAAGTGAAACAACAAAAGGAAGCAACTGAAGTAATATCCTGTTTATTATCTCACTGAAAAATTCAGATCTGCATCTTACAATAGAGGAAAAGGGTTATTTTAATAATTGGGGCAGCTCACATATTATTTATTCCCAAGGTTGCAGGTAAAGCTTGTGTTTGATCTCAAGACTTGATCTCATGAAAAATTTTCCTACTTTTTAATAGACTTGTAGAAATTGCAACACAAAAGGAGGCCAACTGTGCTGCTGCCAACTGGATCTCTCTATTCCACTTCCATCAGCCCCCTGCGCACCCCCCCACCCCCCGCCTTACTCTTTATCCTTGTTTATTTTCCTTTTCAAAGGCTTATCCAATTCCTTTTTATAATTAGGTCATTGTCTCTCCCTTGGTGCTGAATTTAACAAAGCAGTTCTTATTTAAATAACACTGGGTGAAAAAATGCTTTGAACTTCCCCCTTCATTCTTCTCCTGCTAATGCCAAGATTATTCCCGCTTGTTCCCAATTCATGAACCAGTGAAAACAATCTTCCATAATTTGAGAACCTCTATTAAGAACATAAGAACATAAAAATTAGAAACAGGAGTAGGCCATATGTCCCTTCGAGCCTGTTCCGCCATTCAATAAGATCATGGCTGATCCATTTTCCAGCCTATACCTCTCTCGAGTCCAAAAATCCATCTATCTCAGCCTTGAATATACTCAACGACTCAGCACCCACAGCCCTCCGGGATAGCGAATTCCAAAGACCTAATTTGACCTAATCTGATCCAATAAACAAAAAAACAAAATACTGCAGATGCTGGATAATAGGATATAAAAAAAAACCCATGGAAAAAGCTGGAAATACAGTCAGGCAGCATCTGTGGAGAAACAGCAATCAATGTCTCAGGCCTGCGACTCATCCTCAAGTCTAGGGGATATTACAGATGAGCTATATTTATAAAGGAACATGGCAAGGGAAAAGACAGACAGACAGGAAAAGAAGTAGTGTAACCAGTGAAGTGGTTGGGTGGAGGAAGGAGGTCATTAAAAGGCAGATATGATATTAGCAGGAAAAAGAAATTAAGACTTGCATTTATATAGCACCTTTCACGACTGCCGGACATCCCAAAGCACTTTACAGCCAATGAAGTACTTTTTGAAGTGTAATCACTGTTGTAATGTAGGAAATGTGCCAGCCAATTTGCA
Source organism: Pristiophorus japonicus (assembly GCF_044704955.1). NCBI lineage: Eukaryota > Metazoa > Chordata > Chondrichthyes > Pristiophoridae > Pristiophorus > Pristiophorus japonicus. The sequence continues at coordinate 49,280,160 of NC_091996.1, forward strand.
CATAGTATACCCCCACAAACAGCAATGTGATAATAACCAGATAATCTGCTTTAGTGATGTTGGTTGAGGGATAAATATTATCCAGGACACCAGGGATAACTCGCCTGCTCTTCTTCAAAATAGTGTCATGGGATCTTTTACATCCACCTGAGAGAGAAGAGTGGGCCTCATCCGAAAGACAGCACCTCCGACAGTGCAGCACTCCCTTAGTACCGCACTAGAGTGTCAGCCTAGACTTTCGTACTCAAGTCTCTGGAATGGGACTTGAACCCACAACCTTCTGACTCAGAAGACAAAAGGAGGCACAATGAGGGAACTATACGAGACACAGAGGGGGTAAATTTGGCTTTGGGCGATAGTGTAAAATGTACATCTCTCCCGATTTCATTTCTATTCCAGTTAATAGGAATGAAAATCAGGAGAGACGTGTAATGGGCAGATGATCCAATATTGCCCATTTTACCTTATCGCCCAAAGTCAAAATTACCCACAGAGTGTGTGATGAACTAAAGGTAGGTAGACGATAGGTAGAAAGAGAAGTACGAAAAACCAGCAGGTTCCGGTGGCCCAGGAGTCTGGCGATAGAAGAAAAAATCAGACCAAAGACACTGACCACCCAGCAGTCAGGGAATGCCCACTCAAAGTATCAATTTACTTTTGCAGCTCATTGTTTTTGTAGACAGCACTCCTCCTAACTTTCCCTTGAACTTCTTTCAATAAAGGGAATAGAACTTTTAAATAGCTCAGCCAAATGGCCTGAGTCCAAAGGCAGAAACTTCTTTTTGAGGAGGAGGCTCCTTCTTTAATCAGCTCAATTTCCGCATACTTCACAGGATGTGGAGCTGGAGGTGGTGCAGCTGACCAGCTCCTGGCCTTCTAGCATTTCATTTTGAAGGTAATTTTATGAATCTTTGCTAATGGTGGCAATCCTCACCCAAGGCCAACAGTATTGCAAACGTGGGTTGAATTTCCCTTACTTAAGTGCTATTAGTGGGCAAAATTTTAATAAGGACTCATAAAATCTCCTTCTTTTGCCAAGTACAAAGCATACAAAAGATAGGACTACTAAAATATATATAAGCAATAGGCTTGGTCAAATGTTCTCTTGGTCAAGTACTCTTGTTTTTCAAATCTTTTAAATGAATAAAAATGTGCCTACATGCCTCCTAAGTACTCTACAATTAAAACCTAGGGGAAGAAATTTGGGAGCACCCCGTTTGGGGCGTTAAATTTTGAAAGCTGTAAAAATTAGCACCAGGCGCTAATGATTCTCAGCTTTCTGTAAATTCGGTGTTAGCACTCCAGGAAGGAAGTGCACAAAATGAAGTGCTCCACTTCCTTCCTAGAGCGCTAAAGGACGCAGGCGGAGCGGGAGTGGTGCAGCGCTGCACAATGTCCTGTGCAGCGCTGACGAGATCCAAGGTTCCTTCCCTCGCTTAAAGAGAAGGCCCATCGCTGCAGACTCTGCATTGGGACCAGTGAGCTGATCCCCGATGGCAGCCGCGATACGGCCCGATCAGCCCCATGCACTCCAGCAGAGAGCTGGGCTGATCGATCGTGGCTGAGGAGAAATTTTAACAATTTTCCCACGTACCTCGGCAACTTCCCCTTTAACCGAACAGCATCTCCTGGAGATGTTGGTGTTGTCGCCCGGTAATGCTGCAGGGCGGAACTGAAGTTCGGGTCTGGGGCATGACCGGGGCGATACGCAGGACAATGACATCACGAACTCCAGGCGCAATATGTTACCACCGCTGCAAACCTCTCGCCCATTTTAGCGGGAGTCATTCATCTCACTGCGCCTGGTCGGTAAGTCGTTAGCGCCCCATTATCGCCCCTCCCCCCCCCGGAGGTGATAACGGGCGGTGCTAAAGAGGCCAATTTCTGAGCCCTAAAAGGCCTGGATGAATTTTATCATTGATTGCATTACATTTTAATACCTGTTTCTGCTCAAAATTAAGGATCCTTATAACCATCCTCACTCTCCAACATTCATTTTTAAGAATCAGCAAATAGCTTTTGGATTTTAATCTGATTTTTCGACTCTAGGCTTTATGCCATCGAGTGACAATATAATAATATATTGACCCAGAAATTGCAGTCTGATGCTTCCCAATCTAGTTGGTGGTCCCAGATGTTCGGAGGTTTACGGTCCTGAGCCTCTACGCGAAAGCCTATGTAGACGCACACATATCTATGGAGCGTAAGGGTTTCCTATATATCAATGGCATCACGTGGGCTGGGCAACCTATCAGAGTAGGGGGATCCTCATTCATAGTTATGGTAATTCCGTATATAGGGAGCTGCCATAAGTATGAATGGGAATACCTCCAAAAACACAGAAACACTGAAACTAACTTTAAAAAACACATCACATATTTCAAATGAATAAAAATGGAATTAAATTCAGTATTTAAAACAAAAATGTAATTTTTTGAAAAATACATTTTCATGTTTTAGAGGGTCTAAAAATAAACTTACCTTATTTAACAGGATTTGAAATGTTTACATTGTTTTTTAAAATGTATTTTTCTGTACTTTAAAGCTCATACACCTGCTTTTACCAATCGTAAGAATTTGAAAGACATTCGCTGAGCAGGAATTAGGCAAATAGCCTAACTCTCTGCCCAGGGAGGCCCTTTACTTTCGGATGCGGATCTCGTACGTGCCTGTGGGGAGCGTGATTTTAGGCCCATTGCGTTTCAACTAAAGAAACAATACAACTTTTGTGATGAGAAATGATTCAATGTCATTTGTTTAAAAAGCACAGCTCTCACATGGTAATATTGATATTTCCCAGATCAGTTATCGTCTACACAATTTAAGTCGCTCAACGCAAATTATCTGATCATTCACATTTTTTAAATCACTAAATTCCTGTTTTGCTGCATTATTCACATCGCTTAAATCAAATTATTGGATAATTCAAAAAGTGCAGAAAATGACTTTGAATTATCAGGAGGAGTGGGTATCTTTATGTCCACGACAGAAATTGTGAATATGTGTCAAGGACAGAAGCTAATCCCACTTTCTACAGCATTATATTTCTCCAGTTGTTTTGTTGCCTTTTACCATAGAATCATAGAAATTTACAGCACGGAAGGAGGCCAGTTCGGCTCGTCGTGTCCGCGCCGGCCGAAAAAGTGCACTTCAAGTGCACATCCAAGTCCTTTGTAAATGTGGTGAGGCTTCCTGACTCTCCCACCCTTTCAGGCAGTGAGTTCCAGACCACCATCACCCTCTGGGTGAAAAAATTATCCCTCTAAACCTCCTCCCAATTACTTTAAATCTATGCCCCCTGGTTGTTGACCCTTCTGCTAAAGCCCTTCCTATCCACTGTATCCAGGCCCCTCATAATTTTATACACCTCAATAAAGTCTCCCCTCAGCCTCCTCTATTCCAAAGAAAACAAACCCAGCCTATCCAATCTTTCCTCATAGCTAAAATACTTAAAAGCTTCCCCTGTGCCCTGTATTCCCATTAAGCTCCGCGGCCGATTGGCAGACTTGGGGTCCTGCACACACTGCTCACTGGCTTTAGTATGGGAAAAACTGCGCATGCATGGCAACTTAAAGGGCAGCACAGCCAGTTAAAGGGTCCATGCACCGAAAAACAATAAGCAGAAACATTACCCAGGGAGCCCCTGGCCCTCTTTATACCCCTCTCCACAATATACCTCCTTCAGAACAATAGGAGCAGGAGTAGGCCACTTGGCCCCTCGATCCTGCTCCACCATTCAATAATATCATGGCTGATCTTCTACCTCAACTCCATTTTCCCGCCCGATCCCCATATCCATTGATTCCACTAGAGTCCAAAAACCTATTGACCTCAGCCTTGAATGTGCTCAATGACTGAGCCATCACAGCCCTCTGGGGTGGAGAATTCTAAAGATCCACAACCCTCAGTGAAAAAATTCCTCCTCATCTCAGTCCTAAAGACTTATCCTGATACTATGATCCCAAGTTCTAGACACTCCAACCGCTCAGCATCCACCCTGTCAATCCCCCTCAGAATCATATATGTTTCAATGAGATCATCGCTCATTCTTCTCAGCTCCAGAGAATATAGGCCCAATTTACTCAAATCTCTCCTCATTGGACAACCCTCTCATCACAGGATTCAATCTAGTGAACCTTCATTGCACTCCCTCTAAGGCAAGTATATCGTTCGTTAGGATACACCCTCACCGCCTTTATACCCCCAATATACACAGATACCCCCAATATACACAGATGGCCCCTTTATACCCCCAATATGCACAGATACCTCCAATATACTCCAATATATAGATACCCCCAATATACAGATACCCCCAATATACACAGATGGCCCCTTTATACCCCCAATATACACAGATACCCCCAATATATACAGATCACCCCTTTTTACCCCAATATACACAGATACCTCCAATATACTCTCAATATACAGATACCCCAAAATACACAGATACCCTCAATATACACAGATGGCCTCTTTACAACCCCAATATCCCCAGATACCCCCTTTACACCCCCAATACCCCCTTCCCCTTTACACCCCAAATATCCCACCACCAACCCCCAATCCCCCCGCCATGCCTCCGATGACCCCCCTCCATGCTCCCGATGACCCTCCTCCACACCCCCAATATATCTCAATAACTCCTCCACACCCCAATACCCCGTCCACACCCCCAGATACTCCCTTTACACCCTCTATACCACCGTTACCCCCTCTACACCCCCAATACCCATTCCACACCCCCAGATATCCCCTCCACACCCCTGATAGGACCGCCACAACCCCAATATATCCCAATACCCCCTCCACACCCCCAATACCCCCTCTATATCCCAGATACCCCCGCCACACCACCGCTACCTCCTCTACACCACCGATACCCCCTCCAAAACCCCAATATCATCTCCACACCCCCGATAACCCCGCCACATCCCGATATACTGCAATAGCCCCTCTACACCCCCAACACCCTCTTTACACCCTTGATACCCCTTTACACCCAAGATACCTCCTTTACACCCCCGATACACCCTCCACACACCCTTTACCCCCCTCCACACCCCCCAATATACTCCCTCCACACCCCCAATATACCCCAATACCACTTTACACCATCTCCACACCCCCAGATACCTCCTTCACACTCTCCACACCCCAATACTCCTTTTACCGATGATACCCTCTCTCCCGCCTCACCCAGTCAAAGTCACAAGGGTTGCCATCCACCTGCTCGCTGGGCAGGCCCTGACAGAGCGGCGGCACCTTGTGGGCGGCCACGAAGGCCAGGCTCAGGGCGGCCGACACCGCTGAGTAGGGCCGCAGCAGCCAGCGGCACAGGCGTGGCAGGTGGTAGAGGAAAGCGGCGAGTGCCGTCAGCAGGGCCAAGGCGGGGATGGTAACTGTGGCGGTAGCACCTGTTGCTCGCTCCTGGGGCTGTAGGCTGCGTCACCACTTTCTCTCTAGTACATCAGCAGGTTCTCTTCCTTTCAATTTGGTTCTGGAGTCAGAGAGGTGTAGTTAAAAAACAACTTTATTCACTGCGGAAGTGGTTTGATTGATGTCCTGAGCAAAATGATGACATTCCAAAGATTAAGAAAGCGGGATGTCATATTAGTCTTATCGACTGCTCCATTGTGGGCAAAGGGTGGATTTTTATCCAGAGATTCAAACAGCAAAAGATTAGCGTGTATCCGCAGCATAAGTTAAGGTTGGTGCAAAGCAATTTGGCCATAAATGCAGGCTGAAACCAGTGCTGGGATTCAACATAAGAACCAAGCCAAGTTAGACCCACCGCTTTGTTTCTGGGTTACTTTAGGACTTCACACTTGATTTACACTCTAAGGCCGCGATTTCACCAACCGTGGCAAGTCCGGGGCAGCCGGGGTCTTTAGCGAAGCTCCGGCCCGCCGTTGGCTGCAGCCCGCTCAGGAGGGCACAAGCAAGGATGTTACCAGGAGGACCTGGTTGTCGTACTGCAAATATTTCATGATCTCAGTAGATCACGAAATGTTCGTACAAAGCCACACTCAACCTCAGTCTGCTGTGCCTCTCAGCACATCCCCATTACTCTGGCTTCCCTACCCTACTCCTGCACATCCTTACTCACACCAAGTTACCTTGCACCTTCACCCTTCCCTCTCTCTCTATCTATATTATCACTTCCCAATCTCACAAGCTGCCCCTCACACTCAGCCTCATCCTAGTGCAATCATACTAACTAACAACACACAGGCATAGGGATGTGGGTCTTATGTTCATTTAAAGTTTCTGTTAATGTGTTGTCAAACATTGAAATCTTTATTTTCAACACTGTACCTTCTTGGACAAATTTGTGTGCACCTTTTGAAATGGATTAGTGAGCTGCAGTGAATGGTGAGACATAACAGTACCCCTCACAATGGTGATGAGTGTGAAAGGAATGGCTTGGGCATTGCAGGGATGCTTTATGGTGCTGGTGCGGGGTGATGCCAACCCGGATGCAACACGTGGCAGCCAGGGTAGGTACAACATCAACTGAAGTAATGCTAGCCATGGTGAGGCAATCCCTGGTCTCCCGGGCAACAATGTGGTCAGGTACTAATGCCTGTGTCCTGTGCAGAATCAGGTGATTGTGGAGAAGGTTCTTGTTGTTGTTAGTGCTGCTGGTGTGCCTGGTGATCCTGGTGTTGGGGCTGATCATGATGGGATTCTGAGGACCAAGATGAAACTTTTTCAAGGGGACCACTGCTGATGGAATAGATGTCAGAAGTGATCTGTCAATGGTGAGAGAGGTTGCTCCAAGGAGATGACAGTGGATAGAGAGTTTTCTCCAAACACTTTCTGTTATGTCTGGAGAAAGAGTTAGACTGAACACTGTGAGCTCAAAGTAAAGTGTTATCTTAGTTTTTTTGTTGCAGGTCGCCAGAGTGCCTCTCCAACCTGTGAGACCTCCTTAAATACCTGTGCTCCCAAGGGATTATGGGATCCCTTGGGACTCCAGGGGACGAGCCCTCTGGTGGCTGTACAGAGTATGTACAAGTTTACATATATAAAAATACTCCCCCCCCCAAAGTCAATAGTGTAACTATTGACAATGTGAGTCGATCTGGGGCCCTTCTTGCCCTGGTTGATCGTCTCAGTATGAAGGCTGGTATTGGTGAGTCAATTGTTGGGCCCTCGCTGGGCTGTTGTGCAGTTGGCGTTGCTGGGCTGCCTGGTGTGGTGGGTTCTGCTGGGTTGCTGTGGATGATGAGTTCTGCTTCGTGGCCAACCGTGGTGCCGGTTGCCACTGGTGTGTATGTTGGGGAGGTCAAAGAAGGTAGGGTCCAAAGTGGGTTGCTCAGGATAGTCCGTGAATCTGAGTTTGATTTGGTACAAGTGTTTCTGGTGAATGAGTCCATTTGAAAGTTTGACCCGAAACAACCTGCTCCCTTCTTTGGCCACAACAGTGCCGGAAAGCCACTTGGGACCTTGTCCATAATTCAATACAAAACAGGATCATTGATTTGCGCTATCATGTTATGTACTTTGTTGAAGCCGCCTACTTGCTACCTGTTCATGTAGATCAGGGTGAACTAACGAGAGCCTTGTCTTAAGTGCTCTTTTCATGAGCAGTTCAGCAGGTGGGATCTCCGTGAGCGAATGGGGTCTCGTGCGATACTTAAGCAAGACTCGGGATAGGCGAGTCTGCAGTGAGCCTTCCGTTATCCTCTTCAAGCCCTGCTTGATGGTTTGCACTGCTCTCTCTGCCTGACCATTGGACGCTGGTTTAAACGGGCAGATGTGACGTGTTTGATCCCGTTGCGGGTCATGAATTCTTTGAACTCAGCACTGGTATAACATGGCCCGTTATCGCTCACCAGGACATCGGGTAGGCCGTGTGTGGCAAACATGGCCTGCAGGCTTTTGGTAGTGGCAGCAGACGTGCTGGCTGACATTATATCACATTCAATCCATTTGGAGTATGTATCTACAACTGCAAGGAACATTTTACCCAAGAACGAGCCTGCATAGTCGACGTGTACCCTAGACCACGGTTTTGAGGGCCAAGACCATAAACTTAGCGGCGCCTCCCTGGGTGCATTGCTTAACTGCGAGCATGTATTACATCTGTGCACGCAGGATTCTAAGTCCGCATTGATACCAGTTTTCTGTGCCTGGCCTGTGGCGGATGGCGTAGTTGTATATGGGCAACATGAGCGCCCATCTCTGGATGCGTGCTGATGCATTAGTATTTATCCCCTTACTCTCGGAAAACAGGGATATAAGTAGCTTATGGTCAGTTTCCAATTCGAATTTGAGCCCAAACAGATATTGATGCATTTTCTTTACCCCACTGACACACGCTAATGCTTCTTTTTCAATCATGCTGTAGGCTCTCTCAGCCTTAGACAGACTGCTGGATGCATAAGCAACCGATTGCAATTTCCCAAAATCATTAGATTTTTGCAATATACACCCACCGCTGTATGATGACTTATCACATGCTAGTACCAAACTTTTACATGGATCATACAACACAAGCAATTTGTTTGAGCATAACAATTTTCTAGCTTTTACAAAGGCATTTTCTTGGCTTTTGCCCCATGCCCATTCATCCCCTTTAGCAGTAAGAAATGCAGTGGTGCTAACAGTGTGCTGAAACCCGGTAAGAGGTTACCAAACTAATTCAGGAGTCCTAGAAACGACCGCAGCTCCGTCATGTTCTGTGGCCTCGGTGCGTTCTCGATTGCCTCCGTCTTCGAATTGGTGGGCCTGATGCCGTCCGCCACGATCCTCCTCCCCAAGAACTCCACTTCAGGCGCCAGGAAATCGCACTACGAGTGTTTTAACCTGAGCCCCACATGGTTGAGTCGACTAAGGACCTCCTCCAGTCCTGCAGATGCTCAACTGTATCCCGATCTGTGACTAAGATGTCGTCCATGAAGACCACGGTGCACAGGACTGATTTCAGTAAGCTTTCCATGTTTCTCTGGAATATCGCCGCCGCTGATCGGATTCCAAATGGACATCTGTTATAAACAAAAAGACCTTTGTGCGTGTTGATACAGGTGAGGCCCTTCGATGATTCCTCCAGTTCCTGCATCATGTAGGCTGAAGACAAATCCAGATTCGTGAACGTCTTTCTTCCCAGCGTTGCAAAGAGATCGTCGGCCTTTGGTAGTGGGTATTGGTCCTGCAGGGAGAAACAATTGATAGTTACTTTGTAATCGCCACAGATTCTGACGGTGCCATCTCCCTTGAGGACAGGAACGATCAGATTGGCCCACTCATTGAACTCAATCGGTGAAATGATGCCCTCTCTTTGTAGCCGGTCTAACTTAATCTCTACCCTTTCTCTCATCATGTTTGGTACAACTCTCGCCTTGTGATGGCTGGGTCGCGCCCCCGGAATTAGGTGGATCTGCACTTTTGCTCCTTGGAATTTCCCGATGCCTGGTTCGAGCAGCGAAGGGAACTTGTTTAAGACCTGGGCACACGAAGTATCATCAGCAGGCGATAGTGCTCGAACGTCGTCCCAGTTCCAGCGTATCTTTCCCAGCCAGCTGATGCCAAGCAGCGTGGGACCATCGCCCAGTACCACCCAGAGTGGTAGCTTGTGCAACACTCCATCGTAGGAGACCTTTAGGTAGCACTGCCGATTACGGGAATCAGTTCCTTTCACTTGTAGGTTCATAGTCTCATGCGAATAGGAGTTAAGACAGGCCTTGAGGCCTTGCTACACCACAATTTCTTGAAAGTCTGTTTGACCATGGTGGACTGGCTCGCGCCCATGTCCAGCTCCTTTGACACCAGGGAGTCCATTTAGTTCAACATTCAGCATTATCGGGGGCAATTTGTGGTGAATGTATGCACCCCATGTACCTTTGCCTCCTCGGTCTGAGGCTCTGGTTCATTGTGATCCTCCGTGGATCTGTTCTCCTCTGCAACATGGTGGTTTACAGGTTTAACAGGATTTGCAGCTCGCACTTGTTCAACAGCACTTGCAAATGTACCCTTTGAAGCGGCATGAATGGAAACGATGATCACCCCTGCAGCGCCAACAAGTTGTTAATGGCCTTGCATTCATCACCCTTGATGGTGGACTCTGAGACATCTGCAGGCATGCAGCTGCAGGCATGTGTGGCCTGCCCTGTACTTTGTGATTTGAAAACAACATCATTTTGTTCACAGAACTGGTAGCAGCACTTACGTGCTGAGAGATTTGCTTAGTATTGTCACTGGTGGCAATGAATGCCCGGGTTATTGCTATGGCTTTTCTCAAAATTGGGGTCTCTACAGTCAGAAGTTTGCGAAGTATGGTTTCGTGGCCAATGCCAAGTACGAAAAAGTCTCCGAGCATATGCTCCAATTGTCCTTCAAATTCGCAATGTCATGCAAGTCGTCTTAGCTCGGCGACATAACTCGCCACTTCCTGGCCTTCGGCCCTCTTGTAGGTGTAGAACCAGTACCTCACCATCAGAATGCTTTCCTTCGGGTTCAAATGCTCCCGAACCAGTGTGCACAAATCATCATACGATTTCTCCATGGGTTTCGCTGAAGTAAGCAGATTTTTCATGAGGCCATACGTTGGTGCCCCACAGATGGTGAAGAGGATTGCCCTTCATTTGGCAGTGTTCTCTTCTCCATCCAGCTCATTGGCTATGAAGTATTGGTTGAGTCGCTTCACAAAAGTTTCCCAATCATCTCCCTCCAAGAATTTCTCCAGGATGCCCACTGTTCTCTGCATCTTTGAATTCGTTATCTGTATCTCGTCGCCAGTTGTTATGTATGGAGAAAGAGTCAGACTGAACACTGTGAGCTCAAAGTAAAGTGTGACCTTAGTCTTTTATTGTGGTCTCCAGAATGCCTCTCCAACCTGTGAGGCCTCCTTAAATACCTGTGCTCCGAAGGGATTATGGGATCCCTTGGGACTCCAGGGGATGAGTCCTCTGGTGGCTGTACAGAGTATATACAAGTTTACATATATAAGCCTTTCAACCTGCATAAAGCTCAAATGTGTCTTCCAAAACGTGAAGGCTCCAGCTTCTAACATTCAGAAGTGACTTAGTGTGAAATGGTAGCTTTTATATTACATTTGTGGCTGTCAACAATTCAGAAGAATGAAAACTAATTGAAATCCAAATTACTTACATGATATGATCCCCAAGTGCTGTGAACCTCGTGAAAAAGCTGGAAAATTGTAAGTAGATGATAAATTGTCTCCAATTCGCTTTTAACTAGATTTTAATGACGTTAATTGGCTAGCCCGCCGTTTGGTGTCGGGTCTGTTAAGTGCTGACAGATCCGACCCCTGGGAGATTTGCTCCTGACCCATTGTCAATCATTTTCACAGCTGACCCGCCTCCAAACCCCACCTCTCAGCGCCGGTAAAATTCCGGCCTAACATTGTGAACTAGTTTCAGCTTTGCACTGGTGCTGAACTTGTGGCGAATGAATGCACCTTTTAAAAAATTCAACGAACTTGCATCTTCTTCACCAAGCATCTGAGCAATCGCATTTAGAGTTATCAAACAGCTCCTTTTTATCCAGAATTCCTCTCCTTACTCAAATAATGCTACAGTCCTCCCAGTTAATTATTTTTCTGCTGGTTTTGTTTTTGTGTTCTCTCTAAGACGTACATAAAAAGAGATTCCACTGCCTCCAACTACTTAAAACATGCTACAAAATAAACATTTGCTGAAAAATGTCATGCATGCAAATTTTACTCCACATATTTTGCACGTGGGAAAAGACTTTGACAGTACATTTGCATTCAGGAATTGTCTCTTCTGAAATGGTTCTGCAATATGATAAAGCTGCCAGCGATATACGATCTGCGCCATGTACATTGAGGGGTTGATTCCAGAGCGCCAGCAGCAATGGAGAAACCAGCATGCATGGGCATGTTTGGAGTTGTGCTTGAAGTTTATTAATAATTGTGCAAACAATTGTTAAAGAGTTGCCAGTATAAATCCAAAAGGTTCAAATTATATTGCAGTTTTAACTTTCAGAAAATGCATGATATTGCGAAATATTTCTTGAGGCTCATGCCACAGCACGCTGAAGATATGAAAATGCTAATATGCATGATTATAATGCCATATAATGCTGCGCCTATGATAAATGCACTTGAGGCCATTTTAGATGAATATACCAAAAAGTTAATATTGCAGATACACTTGATTTACATTGAAGAAAGCAGTTATGAAAACTCTACTCCTGAGGGACAAGAATACTAAACAGCTGAACTAACGTTAATGAGCCAGCTTTTCACAGTAACTGTCCCGCTATTGTCTGTGCCATGGTGAAATTGCTGCTATTGATGGCCAAATGGTGGAGTGAACTGGCATAGTGGCAGAACGAGTGACTCGTGGCAGTAGCCAGTTAATTTAATGTGCAGAATCAACTGGCGATTCGGCTGCTGTTTGACTAATGATTTGTAGATTCCATTAGATTTCATATTAACAAAATGACAATAACTTTGAGTGTAAAATCCTCTTTCTCAGCCGTGACATTTTGGAACTATCTCACTGGGGTTTCTGATTCTTAAGATTAAGAATAGAGCAGAAAAATGAGGACACCAAGTAACTCAAAACTTTGGGGTAATCCCCATCATTAAAACACTTATTAAGTCATTACTTGAAATGTTCTCAGTTTCATTCATTTCATTTGCTTCAATGTGCTGGTTACTTTTGCTGCATTCATGGAATTTGATATGATGATTTTCTGTTTTTTACTAAAAGTTTCCAACAGCATTTGAAGCTGACATTATAAATTAGGTATTGAATAGCCTGCTGTGTTTCTTAGGATTTTTTTTGTGCTGCAGGTCTTCTTTGCCCATTGCCTGGGTAATGCGTATCCTCCCGCAGAAGCGATAAAGCAACTTAAGGGTCATTGCATAATTTATAGTATCATTTTCCCCAGGGAATTTTCCTGAAACATTCTTGTTCAGTAATATGCAATGATATTAATTTGTTTCGAGTCTCAGTAAGAATTTGTCAGTCAGTATACAAAGCGCAGCATGAACATTTTTGGAGTAGACACTGATTCAGTTTTGAACTGAAGGTAAAACAGAAAATAACTGGGCCAAACACTTCACCACCAGTCAACATCACCGCCCACACCTACCACTCCAAACCTGCCAAACGACCTTGCAATGTATTGCATCAGCTCTCGACATCTAGACTGGCCAAAAGTGTGCAGATAGATATATAGAAACATAGAAACATAGAAAATAGGTGCAAGAGCAGGCCATTCGGCCCTTCAAGTCTGCACCACCATTCAATATGATCATGGCTGATCATTCAACCTCAGTACCCCACCCCAGCCTTCTCTCCATACCCTCTGATCCCTTTAGCTGTAAGGACCACATCTAACTCCCTTTTGAATATGTCCAACGAACTGAACTTAACAACGCTCTGTGGCAGAGAATTCCACAGGTTCACAACTCTGGGTGAAAAAGTTTCTCCTCATCTCGGTCCTATATGGCTTACCCCTTATCCTTAGACTGTGTTCCCTGGTTCTGGTCTTCCCCAACATCACGAACATTCTTCCTGCATTTAACCTGTCCAGTCCCATCAGAATTGTATATGTTTCTATGAGATCTCCTCTCATTCTTCTCAATTCCAGTGAATATAAGCCTAGTTGATCCAACCTTTCTTCATATGTCAGTCTTGCCATCCCGGGAATCAGTCTGGTGAACCTTCGTTGCACTCCCTCAATAGCAAGAATGTCCTTCCTCAGATTAGGAGACCAAAACTGTACACAATATTCAAGGTGTGGTCTCACCAAGGCCCTGTACAACTGCAGTAAGACCTCCCTGCTCCTCTACTCAAATCCTCTCGCTATGAAGGCTAACATGCCATTTGCCTTCTTCACCGCCTGCTGTACCTGCATGCCAGCTTTCAATGACTGATGTACCATGACACCAGGTCTCATTGCACCTCACTTTTTCCTAATCTGTCACCATTCAGATAATATTCTGCCTTCGTGCTTTTGCCATCAAAGTGGATAACCTCACATTTATTCACATTATACTGCATCTGCCGTGCATTTGCCCACTTACTTAACCTTTCCAGATCACCCTGTAGCCTTTTAGCATTCTCCTCACAGCTCACACTGCCACCCAGCTTAGTGTCATCTGCAAACTTGGAGATATTACACTCAATTCCTTCGTCTAAATTATTGATGTATATTGTAAATAGCTGGGGTCCCAGCACAGAACCTTGTGGTACGCCGCTAGTCACTGCCTGCCATTCTGAAAAGGACCCATTTATTCCTACTCTTTGCTTCCTGTCTGCCAACTAGTTCTCTATCCACGTCAGTATATATTACCCCCAATACCATGTGCTTTAATTTTGCACACTAATCTCTTGTGTGGGACCTTGTCAAAAGCCTTTTAAAAGTCCAAATATACCACATCCATTGGTTCTCCCTTGTCCACTCTACTAGTTACATCCTCAAAAAATTCTAGAAGATTTGTCAAGCATGATTTCCCTTTCATAAATCCATGCTGATTTGGACCGATCTTGTCACTGCTTTCCAAATGCGCTGCTATTACATATTTAATAATTGATTCCAACATTTTCCCCACTACCGATGTCAGGCTAACTAATCTATAATTCCCTGTTTTTCTCTCTCCCTCTTTTTTTTTTAAAAGTGGGGTTACATTAGCTAACCTCCAATCCATTGGAACTGATCCAGAGTCTATAGAATGTTGGAAAATGACCACCAATGTATCCACTATGTCTCGGGCCACTTCCTTAATTTCTCTGGGATGTAGACTATCAGGTCCTGGGGATTTATCGGACCTCAGTCTCATCAATTTCCCTCACATAATTTCCTGACTAATAAGGATTTCCTTCAGTTCCTCCTTCTCGCTAGTCCCTCGGTCCCCTAGTACTTCCAAAAGGTTATTTGTGTCTTCCTTAGTGAAGACAAAACCAAAGTATTTGTTCAATTGGTCTGCCATTTCTTTGTTCCCCATTATAAATTCACCTGATTCTGACTGCAAGGGACGTACATTTGTTTTCACTAATACTTCAATGGTATATACTTCAATGCAAGGAGTCCAGGGAATATGGTAGATGAACCAAGAGCATAGATAGACACTTGGGAATATGATATTATAGAAATTACTGAGACATGGCTGAAAGAAGGGCAGGTATGGCAGCTCAACATTCATGGTTTCAAGGTTTTCAGACTGGATAGAGATGGGGATAAAAATGCAGAGGGGATTGCAGTATTGATTAAAGAAACAATTACAGCTGTGAGGATGGATGATATGTTAGGATCATCAAATGAGGCCATATGGATTGAATTGAAGGACAAAAAAGGGGCAATCACACTACTGGGAGTATACTATAGACCACCAAACAGTCAGATGGAGATAGAAGAGCAAATAATGTCGGCAAATTGCTGAGAAGAACAAAAACTATAGGGCAGTAATAGTAGGAGATTTCAACTACCCTAATATTAACTGCAATAGAATTAATGTGAAAAGTATAGAAGATGCAAAATTTCCAAAGTGAATTCAGGAGAACTTTTTTAGCCAGTATGTAGCAAGCCCAACAAGAGGTGGGGAGACGCTGGTTCTGGACTTAGTTTTAGGAAATGAAGCTGGGCAGGAGGAAGGGGCATCAGTGGGAGAGCATTTTGGTGCAAGTGATCATAATTCAGTTAGATTTAGGGTAGTTATGGAAAAGGACAAAATAACCAAGAATAAAAGTTCACAATTGGAGCATAGCCAATTCTATTAAGCTGAGATTTAATTGAGACAAAGTGGACTGGAAACAGCTACTGGAAGGTAAATCAGTGTCAGAGCAGTGGGAGGCATTCAAGGAGGAGATCCTGAGGGTTCAGAGCAAGTATGTTCCCTTAAAAAAAAGGTTGGGACTAACAAATCTAGAATTACCTGGATGTTATGAAGCATACAGTGTAGGATAAAGAAAAAAGGGAGGCTTATGACAGATACCGAGGATTCAATACTGCAGAAACCCCAGAGGAGTATAGAAAGTGTTGAGGTGAAATTTAAAAAGAAATTAGGAAAGCAAAGAGAGGGCATGAAAACTTTTGGCCAGTAAAATGAAGGAAAACCCATAGATTTATTATAAATATGTTATGAGCAAACGGATAACTAAAGAAAGAATGGAGCTATTAGAGACCATGAAGGTAATCTGTGCGTGGAGGCGGAAGACGTGGGTATGGTTCTTAATGAATACTTCGCATCTGTTTTCACAAAAGGAAGGAGTGATGTAGACATTGCAATCAGGGAGCATGAGTGTGAAATATTAGATGAAATAAACATTGTGAGAGAGGAAGTATTAATGGGTTTAGCAGCTTTGAAAGTGGATAAATTTCAGGCTCGGATAAACTGTTAGGTTGTTAAGAGAAGCAAAAGAGGAAATAGCTGGGGCTCTGAAAATAATTTTCCAATCCTCTCGTGCTACAGGTATGGTGGCGGGTAACTTCTAGGGCTAGACTTTCCCCAAAGCCCCTCAATGTCTGATTGCCACCCAGAAAAAAACGCTAACATTCTGCAACTAACACTGGTGAAAATTTCCATAATGAAGGTAAAAAATATTGCCCGGCGAGAAAATGGATCTTGCACCAATACTCTCGGCGGTTTCTCGGCGGTTTAAGGCGAAACTAGGTGAAATGGACCGTTCTTACCGGAATGGACGGTAAGTACTAAAATTTAGTCCGAGGTTGCAGTTGGGTCGAGGGAGGGGGGAAAACCCAAAACATATTTTTTCAGTTAAACAATATATAAAAAGTTATAAAACATTCCCAAGACACTTTTTAACGTAATCACCGTTTCAGAATTAAAAAAATAATGTTAACTTGCCTTTCTTTGCAGGGTCCTCACCGACTGCCATGGTTCCAGCAGCTTTTTTTGTGGGCAGTTTCCTTGGCGGTGTGTACGGGTCCGCCGTTGAGGCAAAACTTAGATCCTGGCGGTTTTCTTGGCAGTGCACGTGGGCGGTTGCTACCCGGTGGTCTTGTATGAATTCGGCGAAAACAAACCTTTTGGACTTTTTAGACATTGCTACTATATTCACTGTTACTGCGGAGAAGCAGACAGCACAGACTTGGAGCAGGTCCAAACATGTTTAACTTGAATACACATCAGCTGGTGGGAATCAATGGCTGAAAGCAGGAACATCATGTTTGATGGGCGCCTTTTGTCATATAATGGGAACCTATCAGTGAGACATTAAGTAAAGTGGCCGGTGTTCAGGCCATAGAAAGACAAACTTGTGGCCACCCAGATTTTTCGAAGCCATATATTGAGATACAGCCCAGTTGACAAAGGAACAGGCCAAAGAATTGATTTTGCTCTTTAGTTGGACTGCCTCAGGCGAACGAACAGTTGGACTTTTGGCATGAAAAGAAGCAGTTTTTCAGATATAAGGGATGTCAGTTGGCAGCCAACTCTCTCTCTCCCCTCTTCTACGCCTGCTTGCATCATTCAACGCACAAGGGCTGAGCACTCCGTCTGGGATGAAGAGAAGAAACACCATCTATGAGCAAAGAGAGCCTAGCTATTTCGAGTGAGAAGCTGACCTTGAGACTGGATTTGAATACCACAGATTGGTACAGACCCAGAAGATGCGCCTCATTGGGAGAAGCAGCGAGTAAGCCAGAGAGGTAATTGGTGAGCATTTATCCCAGCCCACACATCTTTAATACCACTGCATAGTGTGAAAGCGTGTTGTGTGTCCCAACCAAGCCTTAGGGGTTTTAGTGGGGAGGTTTTAGCACGGATCGTAAGCGTACGCACAATTCGGTGGCGTACTTTTGCATCTGAGCAGGGGTGTTTTAGATGTGGATATTTTGCATTGGGGCCTATTTAGACAGGCCAGAGTTGTGTGTTGTACTGTGTTTGTTTGTTTTACACACCAGGGTGTGTTTTATTTTGTGCAGGTGTGCTTTCACTTGAATAAAAGCATTGTGACGGTTAAAACCAAAAGAATTGTCTATGACTGTATATTACTGTCATGACTATAATTCCGATGTCTAGAACTGTTGTAAGAGGGTTGAGGAGCTAGTGCCTCATAACTTGAGCCTCCTCCGGGAAATCCCCTCCGTGCCTTTCAGTTCTGCACAGAGGGGATTCATGTACGGGCTGCTCTTGCACACTCTCCATTTTGCCATCCTCGTCTGCCATCCGGACACACCATGGCACATCATCTTGCCGTCCGGAAGAGGCGTGGGTCCCCAATGGAGTGCTCTTTATGTGGGAGTCCTCCCTTTATTTATTGGGGACTTGGCCTGGAGGTTGTTGCACGGAACAGTCCCATGCAATAGGTTTTTAAGTCGGTTCACCGACTCATACATAAGAACATAAGAATTAGGAACAGGAGTAGGCCATCTAGCCCCTCGAGCCTGCTCCGCCACTCAACAAGATCATGGCTGATCTGGCCATGGACTCAGCTCCACTTACCCGCCTGCTCCCCATAACCCTTAATTCCCTTATTGATTAAAAATCTATCTATCTGTGATTTGAATACATTCAATGAGCTAGCCTCAACTGCTTCCTTGGGCAGAGAATTCCACAGATTCACAACCCTCTGGGAGAAGAAATTCCTTCTCAGCTCGGTTTTAAATTGGCTCCCCCATATTTTGAGGCTGTGCCCCTAGTTCTAGTCTCCCCGACCAGTGGAAACAACCTCTCTGCCTCTATCTTGTCTATCCCTTTCATTATTTTAAATGTTTCGATAAGATCACCCCTCATCCTTCTGAACTCCAACGAGTAAAGACCCAGTCTACTCAATCTATCATCATAAGATAACCCCCTCATCTCCAGAATCGGCCTAGTGAATCGTCTCTATACCCCCTCCAAAGCTAGTATATCCTTCCTTAAGTAAGGTGACCAAAACTGCTTGCAGTACTCCAGGTGCGGCCTCACCAATACCCTGTACAGTTGCAGAAGGACCTCCCTGCTTTTGTACTCCATCCCTCTCGCAATGAAGGCCAACATTCCATTCGCCTTCCTGATTACCTGCTGTACCTGCAAACTAACTTTTTGGGATTCATGCACAAGGACCCCCAGGTCCCTCTGCACCGCAGCATGTTGTAATTTCTCCCCATTCAAATAATATTCCCTTTTACTGTTTTTTTTTCCCAAGGTGGATCACCTCACATTTTCCGACATTGTATTCCATCTGCCAAACCTTAGCCCATTCGCTTAACCTATCTAAATCTCTTTGCAGCCTCTCTGTGTCCTCTACACAACCCGCTTTCACACTAATCTTTGTGTCATCTGCAAATTTTGTTGCACTACACTCTGTCCCCTCTTCCAGGTCATCTATGTATATTGTAAACAGTTGTGGTCCCAGCACCGATCCCTGTGGCACACCACTAACCACCGATTTCCAACCCGAAAAGGACCCATTTATCCCGTATCTCTGCTTTCT
The DNA here is from genome assembly GCF_044704955.1 of Pristiophorus japonicus. Taxonomy (NCBI): domain Eukaryota; kingdom Metazoa; phylum Chordata; class Chondrichthyes; family Pristiophoridae; genus Pristiophorus; species Pristiophorus japonicus. Next base: position 49,299,545 of record NC_091996.1, read on the forward strand.
GTTAGCCAGCCAATTCTCGATCCATGCTAATACATTTCCTCTGATAGTGGAAGAAGAAGACCCTCTTGCGGTGAGAGTGCCTGATGATAATGATGTGGAAGATGCAGGTGACAATCAGGAGGAGGAGGAGCTGGAGGAGGATGATGACGAGGATCAGGAAACCATGCAAGTGCCTGAGGCCGGAGCACGACGTCGGAGGAGGATGGACCATCATGCTCCTTTAACGATTGCTCGAGCCTTGCACCAGCAGCTCATCCGTGAATGCTTTATTGATGCCTGAGGGCTCAGCGACAACTGTTCTGCTTTGACATGTTTATTTTTTGCAGCTGTTCATAAATGTTGTATTGTGTTAATGGAACATGAGTCAGTTTCAATGTAAAAAATATTTTATTGAAAATTTTAGAATGTACTTCACTTTAGTGTAATAAATTTTTTTTTATCAAACTGTACTTTAATATGACTCTTTAAGATCACTTAAAAAATTTAAGGTTACTTACAAACTTGTAAAGTTACAAAACGCGACAGGCTGGTGGGGGGTTTACAGCTTGGGTCTCTACAGAGACTTGTGCAGGGATTGCTGAGGGAGTGGATGGCATGTGCCATCGTTCCCGCTGCCTGTGTAATTTCCTCCCTCATGTACCGTGTCGTTATTGCTATTTCTCCTGTTAGTGCCGTTACCTCATCACCCACCCCACTGAAGGTGTTCACGAGTGATCGGGTAAGCTCATTGGTCTCCACACCCAATACCATCACCTGAGCCACATCTGTTGCACCCTCCATCTCATTTCTCCTTGGCCTCGCCCTGGGTCTGTCTCGCGGAACCCCTCCTGTGGGAGGCACAGGCTGGGACGATGTGGCCAAGGGTGTTACAGGCTGCATTCCAGCAGCACTGGGACCCAGAACCTCGGACGGTGGGGCCCGAGGTGTTCCATACTGCATTCCAGCAGCACTGGGACCCAGAACCTCGGACGGTGGGGCCCGAGGTGTTCCATACTGCATTCCAGCAGCACTGGGAGGCATAGGCTTTGATATTGGGGCACTGATTGTTCCATACTGGATTCCAGCAGCACTGGAACCGGCAATCTCAGACGGTGGGGCATTGAGTGTTCCATACTGCAATCCAGCAGCACTGGGAGGCATAGGCTTTGATATTGGGGCACTCATTGTTCCATAATGCATTTCAGCAGCACTGGAACCGGCAACCTCTGGACTTTTGAAAGCATCCAATGTCGGACCAAAACTTAAACCACTCTGCAGGGATTGGGACGAGCTGAAACCACAGAGTGTCGAACCAGACCCTAAACCACTATGCAGGTACTGGGACGAACTGAAACCACGGAATGTCGAACCAGACCCTAAACCACTATGCAGGTACTGGGACGAACTGAAACCACAGAGTGTCGAACCAGACCCTAAACCACTATGCAGGGACTGGGACGAGCTGAAACCACGGAATGTCAAACCAGACCCTAAACCACTATGCAGGTACTGGGACGAACTGAAACCACAGAGTGTCGAACCAGACCCTAAACCACTATGCAGGGACTGGAACGAGCTGAAACCACGGAATGTCGAACCAGACCCTAAACCACTATGCAGGGACTGGGCCGCACTCAAACCTCGGAATGATGAACCAGAAATCATGGAAGTGCTTGGCAACGCAAGCTCAAGATTCTCCCCTTCATACCTCTCCATGGCCACCCCACCCCGCTACAAAGTTGGTCTGGCTCGCCCACATCTGAACCTTCTCCTGTATCTTCAGGATTGGCATCAGGTTCTGCAAAATATAACAGAACAGTCAAATGGTTAGCAGCAGAGGAGGGGGCAGGATGGGTGGCATGCGTAGACTCACACGTAGCAGGCCAGGCAGCAGTTTGATTTGAAGGGCTACGAGTAATTTTCAGTACTTACCCTCTCCCTCGCGTGTGGGCCCAGCATGTGCAGTACTGATTGCTTTTCTCCAGCTAGGACCCATCAAAGCAGTGACCCTCTGTTCCAAGGGTGTCAGTGGGTGAAGATTTGGTGGGCCTCCTCCTGTACGAGTTCTTTCCCTTTTGTTGTTGGCCAATTTCTTCTGCAAAGATGAAAACATAACTTGTTAGAGATGGTGTCTTTCTGATGCGACATATACAGCTGATCACATTTACAGATGCAATTCCATTGACAAATGAAAATATTACTTACACTAACTGCTTGACCAAGGACCTGCCATTTCTTTTTACAGTGCCATCCATTTCTTGTGGTATTCATTAAAGTGCAGTAATCTTCTGCAAATTTCTTCCAGCGTTTATTAATTTATTTGGGTGGCACTTTTGTGTGACCTCTGTTGCTCCTATCCAGCTCCTACCATCTTTCCTCGATTATATTAACTAGTACCTCCATTTCATGATGCATGAAATTCTTCATTCTTGGCGCATGGTTTGCATTGCTCTATTGAATTGACACTCAGTGATTTTTCAAAACACAAAGTTCTTATTTTGCTTGCAGCAATGAATGGTTCTCGATGCAGCACTCCTTGTGGAAGTTTAGCAGCTGATTTCTAGCAGACTACTCCAAACAGCACTCCGATAGCTTTCAAAACATCAATCAGGCATCCAAAACTAAGTGGGAGGTTCTCCCTTTAAAAATGGGCAATTGCCAATGTTATTGCATCACTGAGCATGTGCGAACGCTGCAACGCGCATGCACTCTCACAGGCACTCCGATCAGGCCCCGCCTCTCTGCCGGCTCTGCGTGGCCAGCACGGACCTAGCTCCGCCCCCCTCTCTGTGTTCTGCGCCATGGCACCTTGACAGATGGCCCGAGAATCAGCCATAATTGCAAGTTTTTTTTTTGGCGTGCTTTTGCTCTACAATTTCGGCAGGGTGGCTCGGAAGTGCGCCGTTTTACCTTTATGGGGAAATTTGGGACTAATGTCCCTTGCTTATTGTGGTATATATCAATGATTTAGACTTTGAACGTAGGGGTTGGATTAAGAAGTTTGCAGATGAGACAACAATTGGCTGTGTGGTTGATAATGAAAAAGAAAGCTATAACCTACAGGACGATATCAATCACTGGTCAGGTGGGCAGAACAGTGGTAAATGGAGTTCAATCCGGATAAGTGTGAGGTAATGCATTTAGGGAGGGCTAACGAGGCAAGGGAATACACATTAACTGGTAGGACACTGAGAAGTGTAGAGGAACAAAGGGACCTTGGAGTGCACGTCCACAGATCCCTGAAGATAGATGCCAGGTAGATAAGGTGGTTAAGAAGGCATATGAAATACTTGCCTTTATTAGCCGAGGCATAGAATACAAGAGCAGGGAGGTATGCTTGAACTGTATAAAACACTAGTAAGGCCACAGCTCTGGTGCAGTCTTGGTCACCACATTACAGGAAGAGAAGGTACAGAGGAGATTTACGGGGATGTTGCCTGGACTGGAGAATTTTAGCTGTGAGGAAAGATTAGATAGGCTCGGTTGTTTTCTTTGGAATCGATGAGGCTTAGGATAAATCTTATTGAGGTGCATAAAATTATGAAGGACCTAGATAGAGTGGATAGGAAGGACCTATATCCCTTAGCAATGGGGTCAACAACCAGGGAGCATAGATTTAAAGTAATTGCTAGGAGGTTTAGAGGGGATGTGAAAGGAAATGTTTTCACCCAGAGGGTAGTGGGGGTCCGGAACTCACTGCCTGAAAGGGTGGTAGAGGCAGAAACCCTCACCACATTTAAAAAGTATTTGGATGTGCACTTGAAGTGCCGTAACCTACAGGGCTACGGACCAAGAGCTGGAAAGTGGGATTAGCCTGGATAGCTCTTTATCGGCCGGCGCGGACCCGATGGGCTGCAATGGCCTCCTTCCATGCTGTAAATTTCGATGAAAAAAAATGTCTATAAAATGACCGAAAAAACTAAACTGAAACACTTAATAGTTTCATTGGTGTGCACTAGTCAGTTTCTTAGTAAATTAAATATTTTTTGACATGAAAATACTTTTAAAAATGTGCTTACCAGTGCCTGTGCTCCTAAGAAAAAGAATGCAATTTGCAGAACCTTCCGAAAGCAACACACTCAGTGGAATCTCGTACTTTTGATCTGGGGGTGTAGCCAGTTTTGTGGGTGGGGGCTTTATCCGGGCGAATAGAATCTTGAATCACCAGAAAAGATTGCAGAATACATGAGCAGAAGTGGTTTTGTGTATAACTCACTTAGGTTTAATATTCCCCAATCCTTTGTGCTGATTCGACCGATTCTGGCCTGATTGCGCTGATATTACTAGCGGAAACTCGACCCCTGCCTACTTGAGCACAATCCTCCTGTTACATTCTTACTAACATATGCCATGTCAAGTGCACTGCAAACATAATTCTGATTTTGGAATGCGGGTGACACTGGCAAGGCAGCATTTATTGCCCATCCCCAGGGTGACGCAGGATCTGCCCTGGAGTCACATGCAGGACAGACCAAGTAATGGTGTTCGGTTGCCTTCCCTGAAGTGACCCAGTTGGGTTTTCACAACAATCCAGAAGCTTACATGGGTATTTTTCTGTTGCAAACCCACAAGTTATCATAGACCAGGTTTTGCTGTAGCAGGGCTTCTGCACGTTTAGGTTTTTAAATTTTTTGTGTGGCAAGTTGTTGAAAATGCGAGCTGATAACAGCGCAGCAAGGGAAACAGGGCCTCTGGGACCTGGGTGAGCAAGGCAAGCAACTGTGTATCTCTTCAACCAATCAGATTGAAATACTGTCAAATTAACAACGCAAGGGCTGAGAAGGAAGTATAAATTAGAGTGGGTGAATTCAATGCCAAATCGGGTACAGAAAGAGAAATAAAGGCTGTAACTTTCTGAGATGGTAATGGGTACGAGTGGAAGCAGATCAGGTGTGAAATTGTAAAAAATTGGGAGCGGGTTGTGAACCTGGTCTCATACCACCCCCATGCACCTTTCCCACGGGTGCGTTTGCTGATGCAGCAGCGACCCGACCAGCAGAGGCGGGTGACCTAATTGAAATCATTATCAGGAAGTTTACAGGCACTTAAGAGCCTTTCCTCCCCGATATTTTAAATATCCCTGCATGGCCATGGGATGCACACAGCTTGGGAACCACATCTGTCAACCTGAGGTGGGAGTTGAGTGGCCATTGATCCAGCTGATTAGTTAACAGCATTAAATGTAGTTTCAAAGCTCCCACCTGACAGCTGATCACTTTCCTCAGGCAGAACCTGTTACTGACTACATTTGCAGCACAGATTGAGCTTTCTGCAGGCTGCAAGTCTTTCCAACAAAGTCTTGTCTCATTGGAAGAACCTCTCTCACCATTGATGGATTGCTTCCATCAACTCTACTTCACCTGCCATCTCTTCCATCAGCATGGGAACCATTTATACTGTCTCACCTTGGTCCTCAGTATCTGACCACGATGAGCACCAACACCAGCAGCACCAGGCACACCAACTTTCTCCTCAACGCCCTGATGCGGCACAGGGCACAGGGCATGAGTGCAGGGTTGCACCGTGCCGGAGGCGAAACCCCCAACACAGGGTGTACAGGCAGAGGATGATCTTCCTCATCATGATTGAGCAGTGCCAAAGCAGGCTCATGCTATCATGCCTGTTCATCACAGACATTTGCACATTGCTGGAGGAATACCTGCAGCCCAGAGGAACGGATGGACATGCCTTACCAGTGGCTGTCAAAGTCACCAGCACCCTCAACTTCTTTGCCTCAGGCTCCTTCCAGGGATCTGCAGCAGACATTTGTGGCGTCTCATAGTCAGCCGCCCACAGATGCATCACACAGATCACCGATGCCCTACTTTGCCATTGATTATGCCAGTGTTACTGAGCAGGCGCTGGGCTTTGCCACTCTGGCTGGCTTCCCACGGGTGCAGGGCATCATCGACTGCACACTGTGACCATCAGGGCACCCCTATCATTGTCCAGGAGTCTTTGTCAATTGCAAAAGCTTCCAGTCTCTCCAAGTGCAGCTCGTCTGCAACCATAGGAAAATCATCATGCACGTGTGAACCAAATTCCATGGCAGTTGTCCTGACTCTTTCATGCTGCGCCAGTCCACCCTCCCTCAGCTCTTCGTACCACCAGACATACCTTCGCCTGGCTGCTTGGAGGCAAGGGCTATCCACTGAAGATGTGGCTCATGACACAACCTCCCGGCTTCGCTGCTGGAATTGATTTCCCGAACTTGCTGCTGGACTCAACCTCGCTGCAACAACCCACTCACAGATCTGTTGACATCACTAGTAACCAGGAGCAAGGAACCACAAAAGTGCTGTCGATTAATGACATTCCCTCCAAGTTTACCTGCTCGAAGGTAAAGGGCGAGCTTGCCATTTGCACATTTAGCGTTGGGAATCACCGCTCCCTGAAATTATTTCCTCCGGTTTCTCCCCCGCCGGTTACAAAAAAAAAGTCTCCGATTATTGCTGCTTGCCGTCCGATGGCGATGGATTGGAGAAGCATGGTGGTAAACTAGCCGCCGCCTCTTATCGCTTATCGAGGTCCAACTAAAAACTCGTGACCTAAATAACAAATGGTGGGTGGAAAGAGCGCAGCAGATCCAGCAACTAGCTGATAATCACAGTGTGCGTGGATTTATTTACGCAGTCAAGACCACCTATGGCTCAAGCGTTCAAGATCCTGTCCCACTGCGGGCCAAGAATGGAGAGATGCTCATCAAGGACAGAGAGGCAGTCAGTGCCAACTGGAAGGAGCACTTCGAGGATCTTCTTAACCAGGACTCTGTCTTTGATATGAGTGTCCTTGACTCCATCCTACAGTATGCTACCCGCTACCTGCAGGTAGCAAACATGCAGGTGCAGGAAGCAGTTAGGAAGGCAAATGGTATGTTGGCCTTCAATGCAAGAGGATTTGAATACAGGAGCAAGGATGTCTTACTACAGTTATACAGGGCCTTGATGAGACTGCACCTGGAATATTGTGTGCAGTTTTGGTCTCCTTATCTAAAAAAGTATATACTTGTCTTGTCTTCAGCAGGAAGTCTGCCGTGTGCTCAGGAGAGGAGAGATAGAGCAGTCTGTGCTTGGGTTTTTATATCCCTTACATCCATTATTCCTCTGAAAGCCTCAGGATTGGACCTTGGTTCCAGGGCATTTCCTTATTGGCTCTCCTTACTCATGTGTCTGCTGGACTGGCCCAGCCATCCCTTGATTAGGTTTAATGGCATTCCAATTAACACAATACACAAACACCATGCTGGAGGTCTGTGAGCTTCCATTTTGAATCTTTCAAAACTGTCTTTTCGTATAGTCTACACTTTCAACATTTATACATACACAGAATCAATTTTATTACTGAACAGTTTTATTCTTACACCACCGAGGCGTGCGTCTCTGCCCTGGTGCTGGATGCACTATTGTTTGGTGACGGCACGCCCTCAGAGGTCAGAGGCTCCTCTGAGGAGTCATCTTCCTCTTGCACATTTGGACAGTGGTGGGGGCTCTTGATGGACCTGTGGGAAAGTAAAGAGATGAGTTAGATATATCATATGTAGATTGTGTGACTGGTTATGCCATGTAGCTGTATGAAATGTAATTCTGTCACCAGGTTGCTGAGATGTCCCTCTCTCTGTCTCTCTGCACCAGGTGCTCAGCGACTTCCACCAGTTCTATTGCAGCCTCCTCTGCTGTGGTCAGGGTGGCCATTAATGGGGGTCCACTGCCAGTTCTCTCCCTCTCCTTGTGGGCTCCGTTTTCCTGCAAGGAGGGAAAGAAGAAAAGATTGAGTGAGAGTGATGCAATGAGTGTAAGGAATGGATATGGTACATCTGTAGAGGGTGACTATGATGGAGTGGAGTGGCAATTCCAAGTGGCCTTCTCGTGTGTTGTTAGTTGGCATGATTGCATTAGGATGAGGATGAGTGCGAGGGGTGGCTTGTCAGATGGGGATGTGATAATGCAGATAGACAGAGAGGGATGGGTGGACGTGCAAGATATGTTGGTGTGAATAATGGTGTGCAGGAGTAGGATTGGGAAGGCAGAGTGATGGGGATGTGATGAGAGGAACAGCAGGATGAAGGTTAGTGTGGCTTTGTACTCACCTTTCCTGATCTAACAAAATCGTTGAAGCGTTTGCGGCACTGCACCCAGGTGCTCCTGACGCCCTCCCTGCTATTTGGAGCCAGGCTCCTTTTTTCTGCTGAGGAGGTCTCTTCCTCCCATCAGCAGGGAAGAGAACCTCCTTGCGTGCTCTCACTCCCTCCACAAGCATATGAAGAGAGTCATCGGAGAACCTGGGTGAAGCTCTCTGCCTCTGTGCAGCCATCGCTCCAACTGTTTGGAGTAATGAAATCCTCCTGTGTGCTGCCTGCCCACTCCCAGATTAACCTTCAAATGCAATGTGGCCATGGCCCCTTTAAATACCCCGGCTGAAAGCGCGATGATGTCACCAGACCCACACCATTGAATTGGGCTGGGAAACGTGCAGGGTGTGCTTAATAGGCCCCATGGTCGGAAAGTCATTCTGTGGAGTGGAATGGAGCCAGCAATGGGGACACGACCCGCCATGCAGCCGTCTACACGGGACCCGCCCAGGTACAAAAAATTCGACCAAAGAGAGGGAAAGAAACATTGGATTCAGAGAGAGAAAAGAGAGACAGAAAAGAACATTAAATAAAAGTTTTCATTTTAAATTTGACGTTTTTAAAATCTCCAACTGAAATTAAAACCTGAAGGAATGAGACTTCACACTTGTAAGATTAAATTTCAGTGCCAGAAATGTTGATTGACAAGACATAACTTTCTGTGGTGAGTTTAGTTCCTTTCTACTGTGTAAATACAGCAACTTCACGCCTTTCAATGTATTTCAATAGTGAGTCAGTGAGATGTGCTTTTTGCATGTGCATGTGCAACATGGACAGCAACATTTGGATTTATAAGTTTAACTGCGCATCTGCAGTCACCTGAATTTGCTGTACCAGTTGCGCATAAATAAAAACGAGCACCATAAGCCTCACTGTTATTTTAACAGGACAAACTAGGCCTAAATTTTTAATTGACTTGAATTTCACAGCTTACCATGCATTGGGCTGCTAGTCCAGTACCATAACCATTACGGAATTGGATCTGTGCAGTCTTATTTCTTAATATGCTGAAATAGGAAATCTATTTGGTGGAATCTCAGGCAGTTAAAAATCTATACTTGTGCAGTCAGTCATTTGGAGGAATGACTGTGTGAATACTGTTCTCAGTAACAACGGCAGATAATTCTGCACATTTTTCACATATACTTTGAATGATTTATTCCGGTCTAAAAGAGAGAAAAACTGGAAGAAAAAAATATTTAGTGCCATAAAATGGGACTGAAAATCACTTTAGGTTTTAACCTGAAGCTTATAGTGACTGATTTGTCCAAATTAATTTTATGAGATGAATTGTCCAAGATTAGAAGCAAAAATGAATGTCACTTGGTTAGGTTTTTAAAAACAAGCTGCAAGAGAAGGGCAAAATTTGTGGGAAAACCCGCCCAGTGTTTGGATTCATTGGAAAGGAAATTTAATTTGGAACCATCTACCAAAAAGTTCGAAGTCCTAAAATGCTTATGGAAGAAACTATGAACTTTAATCGAATTTGGGATTTTACAAAGCAGATTGAACCTGTGTGGGCAGGGCTAAGGAACTATCCCTCAAAGAAGCCAGTTTGATTATTGAAACTGTCTGGGGCATTGAGACTAAAGTAAATTGTCTGGAAAATGGATACTCGAAAACCCTTCTCCACAAGAGACATTAACATTGCAACAATTAACACAGAGATGGCCAGCCATCAACCTGAACCTGGAAAGCCATTTTCAGCCTATGCATAAAAACAAAAGGCCCACTCCAGCCTGCATGCAAAAACCAAGCACAAAAAACATTGCAATTACCAAGCTAATATTTCCATCAAGAAACAGATTTCAAAGATCAGCCCATCAGAGACATATTAACTTTTAATGAGCCCACCACAATATGACAAAGAATTCTCGGGCCCGCCAAAATTAAACACATAATTCTGGACTGATTTGGCGTGAAGATTAGGACAGCTCAAAATGTATAACTGGGCCGTGCTTTAACAAAGGCTATGCTTTGATGCTGCTTATGCTACTGCCTCGAGAGACACTGCATGTGCTAGTGCTAGTGCCATACTACGCCTATGCCATCAAGAAGGGAGAGAAACCAACGCGACAGTTGTAAACTAACTTCTCCAGCCTCGACATCCTGAAATCAAAAATGAAGGAAGAAGATCACCAACGTGGCAGCAACCGACCACAGCCAATGTGGTACCACTAAAACCACCGCGATCAACCAAACTTGAAACAAAACTTCACAAGGAAGAAACCGAAGTATCGAAAGTTTCCACTTTACAATCTAGGTCTGACTACCAACAGGTGAAAATGTTACCTAAAAGGACTTTGAAACCTATTTCTAACGACAGTAAAAGGGTACTTACCCCACAAATCCAAAACACGCCCTTCCGCATCAGCGGACTCAATCCAACTGAAGATTGCACAGTAAGAAGTCCTCTCCAACGTTCGGGATACGGTAAGCAGAACCTACAGAATCCAACAAACCACAAAACCGCGAACTACCGCTAACTGACCAGAAAGAATTGATAAGCAAAGTCCCTGTCTGCTCTGGAGTCTAACCTAGCCAGTATTAGGTATTTGGGAGGTGGGAGGTGTAATTTTCATTCCAACCCCTTTGAATGTGTGATGTACTGTTCTTTATTAGTGTAATTATAAGTGTGACATTGTATTTTCTTATCCTTAATAAAAACAAAGTTCTTTTGCATCAAACCAGTGGTCTTTTGCACTTTATCACATCCCCCAAATAAATCCAGAGTCCAGAACTCAAGGGAGTGGGAGCGATTCGAACCGCTCAATTAGGTCAGAGGTGAACCTGACCCCCGGGACCACCCCTTATAAAATGGTGACCACAGCAGGACTCTGGTATAAAGGGTGTGATGCAGAGAGTGCTGGTTTGGGAGAAAGAACCAAGATGGAAGAGATGATTTCCTCCTATGTGTCTAAGAAGGTCAATGTCACTAAAGAATGGGTGCTTGGTCTATTGCGTGCTGAGCGTCCAGTTGATGCTGCAGCCCAGTGGACAGCAAACAAAGACCATAAAGAGTCAGTGGAGAAGGCAATTTGGTTGGTCTGTCTACAGCGACAGGTCCAACTCCGAGACAACACCGTTGAGTCACGACAGGCAGAATTATGGGAATGCGCAGAGACATCACAGGAAAGGGCTATGGCAGAAGAAAGGTTATGGGGAGAACTCCGAAAGCTAAAACAGGGAAAAACCCAGCTAATGGAAAGGTTTAAAAACAGTCAGGACTATTTTCAATATCTTGTTACCGAGGCTAAAAATAATGAAAATATACTGAGGGAGGAAAGCACTCGCCTCACCGTACAAGTAAAAGAGCTGGAGGAAAAATTAAGAGACGTGCAGGCAGCATATAAAGTAGCAAGCTCTAACGGGTTTGAGTCAGGAGACCACGGTCCCTGCCAGCAATAAATCAAAAGTTTAAACCTTGTTCTGTCCAAGGCAAAAGGCATGGTATGCCTAATAAACCCAGGTACGGCCCAGGTAAGCCTGGAAGAGAAGGAAGAAACTGTTTAGCCACCACCTGTGGCAACGGTGACTACACCGGTCTAGCAGCAGGAGGGGCGAACGAGTTGCGGGGCGGACAGGGGTAGCGAACCACCACCACCTGTGGCGCCGAGTTTCAGCCTGGCTTGGCAGCGGGGAGGAGGGGTAGGCGAGACAGAACAGGAAGGGCCAGAGCCGGTGCCAATATGCCCGGTCCGGCAACAGAAGTTTGGCCTGCCCACCAGTGCCGGGGTCAAAGTCAGTTTGTGGTCCCCCACACTCCCCAACAGCTTAGGGCTATGATAAACCACCTGGAAAAGCTAACTCCAAAGGGAGACCCCTCGGTTCACTTTATGGAAGTGGAACAGGCAGGGGATATTAATAGGTGCGATGATGCCGAGGTAGCAAAGATGCTCCTTCTATCCCTGGACGGCAAGCTGTACCAGTCCCATTCTACCGAGAGCAAAAGGGGACAGAGAACATTTGCCGCCATCCAGGAAGACATTTTAGAAGCCATGAGCTGTAATGACGTGAGTCCCTTCTCCAGAGTAGAGAAAACAGTGCAGCTCACAGGAGAAACCCCACAGGCCTTTGCTGACAGACTGTGGCCTGTGTACCAGAGCGCCTGTGCAGGGGACCTCAACCGAAATCACTTAAGCCGGGACGAGAGAGCCCACTGGCTCCAAAGCCTGGTAGCAAACAGCTTATCCCGAATAAGAACCAATGCTGAGGCCTGGCTTGACCCAAGAGATCACCAGGCCACCGAACAGGGAGTGGTCAGGCAACTGCCCCAGCCTACCAGAACGGTCGGGGGACGGAAAAGCACCCACCCAAGGGAAGGGTCCACGAGGTCAGGCCTAGTCAGGATAAAAGGGAATGGCACCATGAGGGGGCCAACCCCTCCGATATAAAATGTACCTGCTTCGGATGCGGAAAGAGTGGGCACTGGAGAAAGGATTGTCGAAATCCATGGAAGACTAGTGCAGGGAAGAGTTCTCCAGCCCCTGCCCAAAAGACTGAGACCGAGAAACCAGTCCCTTCCCACTCGTTCGGTACCTTCCTAACTGCGCTCCGTACAATGCTAGATAGCCCTGGGAGGGTAGCCACCACCACCGGTACAGAAACCCCATCTGCTCCATCCCAACCAAAACCATGACAAGGATAGGCACAGCCTGTCCACCTATGTTCCCTCGAGTATAATGTGTGGGGGAGACCGACCGTTCTGATGGAAGTGGAAAAGGTGAAAGGGACTTATCTGCTGGACACCGGTGCCTCAAGCACCCTTGTCTATGCAGCTAACCCCGCCACCTCACCTCTGTCTAGCGGGGTCCCCTACAGCTTGGTGGATTTCACAGGCACGGAGCAGATTGGCTCATTCTCCATTCCACTCTCCATTCATTTAGGTACACTCCAAACAAAGTGGTCTTGTATCCTGATGAAGTGGGAACAGGAAGGGAGAGGGATCCTGGGGGCTGACTTCATCCTAGGCCATGGGATCCTAGTGGATTTAAGAAACCACTGTCTTTGGGGGTCAGTCTGCACGGGACAGGAGAGTGAGGTGATGGTTATCCCAGAAAAAGGGGGTACAGGGACGGTGTGCACTATGAAACCAAAGGAGGGTTACGACCTTGAATCACTGGTCAGTAACACTCTGATAGCGTACTAAGAGTATGTGAGGGCAAATCTTGCAGCTATTGCCACTCACAAACACGACTGTGGAAGAATAAACGGGGTCGAGGTTAGCATAGATGAGGATCCCATGACACGACCACAGAAACAGTATAATTTCTCTAGGGAGGCGGAGGCAGAGGCAGACATGGAAACAGCCTTGGGTTCTTTGGTTAAACAGCGGGTATTGAGATCTGTGCACCCACCATTGCTGCCGTCGCCCAACTCATTGGAAGTATCCCAGCCTCCGTGACCACCTTCATGGCGCTGGATATTTCCAACGGGTTCTGGTCCATACCTTTAAGAAGGGAAGATCAGTACAAGTTTGCGTTTACCTTTAAGGGACAGCAATACACTTGGAACTGTTTCCCTCAGGGCTTCCACAACAGCCCCAATATTTTCCACCAGTGTATGGCCAACTGTTTAAAGAGCTTCAGCAGACCCCAGCAGCTAGTACAATATGTGGATGACCTGCTCCTGTTCACCGATGAGGGGGAGGAGCATGGCCCACTGCTGGCTGAACTGCTGGAGCTGCTGAAAGAAGAAGGATTTAAAGTAAACCCCAAGAAGGCACAGATCGGCCTGAAGGAAGTAGAATTCCTGGGATTGGCTGTGCGTGCTGGGTAAAAGGCCACTGACAAAGGTAGAAGGGAAGCAGTGCAGAAGTTACCAGCCCCCAACACAGTAACAGGAGTAAGATATTTTGTAGGGCTAACCGGGTACTGCAAAGATTATTGAGGATTATGCAGTCACAGCAACCCCTCTGCTCCGACTTCTTCACAAGGGAGTGGAATGGGAATGGGAGAAAGGTTGCGAGGCAGCATTTATCCAACTCAAGAAAGACCTGCAGACCGTGCCAGCTCTAGGGGCCATCGATGGGGGTAAAGAGTTTTTCGTGGAGGTAGCAGCCAGTGGGGATAGCCTGAGTGCAGTACTGCTCCAAGAGCGGCACGGCCGGCTGAGACCAGTTGTCTACTCCTCCAGGATACTCACGGACGTGGAGAAGGGATACTCCAACTGTGAGCGCCACCTCCTAGCCACTCACTGGGCTGTGAAAAGATCACTGATCTTCACAGGGGGGTCCCCTATCACACTCCTTACCCACCATACGCCCACACAAATGCTCCTGGATGGGAGAATCAAGGACGGGACAGTGAGCAGTGCCCGCATTGCTCGCTGGACCCAGCTCCTCTCCCAAATGGACCTAAGGGTAAAGGGTCTCTGCGAGCCAAGGCTCGCAGCCAACATGATCTATCCAGGGACAGCCCACCGGTGTTCCGTAGAAGGGGTATGGGAAATTAACATAGGCTTTCAGGCTGGGTTACACCCCATAGGCCGAGAGACCTATGTGGACGGTTCAAGCACGGTATCTGCGGGTGAACGACTCACAGGCTGCATAGTTTATGACCGAGAGGCAGGCATTGCCCTGGCGATTAAACTCTCCAGTACTATGAGCGCCCAGCACGCTGAACTGTCTGCGGTGGTGTACGTAGTCACACACCCCCAAGAATTGCCTACCCCATACACGATTTGCTCGGACAGTAAGTCCACATGCAATTCGTATATGGAGTACCGAGCTATCTGGTCCCGTTGTGGATACACATCCGCAGACGGGAGACCTCTGGCAATTAAGCCCTTACTGGAAAAGATCTTGACAACAGTAGGGGAGGAAGGGAATATTTACATACATGAAGTGAGGGCACATTCCACCACAGAACCCCGTCGCGACGGAAACCAGCAGGCTGACATGTTGGCCAAGCAAGGTACTCGCATGGGCAAGCCCTGGGACCCGTACAACCCAGGCCCCATCGCAGCAGTAAGGGGCAGGATTGGGATGATAGGGAGGGCAGGGGTAGCTTTGCCCCCGGACCTAAAAATGGTTCAGACCCAAGACCCCGTCCTCAAAACTGTCCTGAACACGCTGGCTAAAGGGGAAAGGGTAAACGGCCCATACGGCACTGCGGCAATGTCCATTAAGGAAGGAATGCTGTACAGTGGGGAGCAATGGGTAGTACCACAACAACATCGGAGGGGATTCCTCCAGCTGGCCTATGAGGGTCAGGAGCAGGACACCCCGGACCTGAGACCACTTGGCAACGGGTGGAACAGGCAGGGTGGTGGCCAGGACTCAGGGAAGATGCCCGCGAGTTCTGCGCCAGCTGTCTGGTGTGCGCTGCCAACAACCCTGACCCCCAGAAAAGAAAGGTGTCTATGGGGCCTATCAGGAGGGTAGAGGGACCCTGGCAGTCAATCCAGGTAGATTACATCAGGCCCCTACCCACTGCCCAGGGAGGTTACAAGTACTGCCTAGTATTGGTGGACGTATTCACCAAATGGGTCAAAGCCTTCCCATGCCAAACAGCCACTGCCTGGTAACAGCTAGGATCCTGGTCAGAGAAGTATTCTCTCGATGGGGACTACCACAATACATGGAGTCTGACCAAGGGAGTCATTTCACTGGGCAGGTGATGCAGGAGACCCTTAAGGTACTCGGCATCAAAGGGAAATGGCATGTCGCCCACAACCCACAGTCATCCGGGCCTGTGGAGCATTTAAACTGCACTATCAAGGAAAGGCTGCGCAAAGAGACAGGGGATTCACCCAGCGGGTGGGTAGAGGTCCTACCACTGGTCCTCATGGGGATCCGGGCCAGCCAGTCAAAGAGCACTGGGTACTCCCCATAAGAGCTCATGACCGGCAGAGCCATGCGAACCCCCACCCATGTGTTAGCCCCGGTACTCACGGAAGATCAGCTTAGGGATGCGAGCCGGGACAGCTTTGTCAGGAATCTGTTTGAACACCTTAAACAGATTCACTGGCAGGCCGCTAACAACATGGGAAAACAGCATCAGAGCAACCGACTGCTGCTAGAATCCCTCAAGCACCACAAGTGGGAGATAGAGGACCAGGTCATGGTGAGAAACTACACTAGAGTAGGGGTCTTTGAGGCACTGTACATGGGACCGTACCACATTGTCGACAAGGCAAGCCCCATGGTCTCTGCCATAAAACTGTCCCACCGTACAAAGTGGTTCCACATAAACCAGTGCAAACTTTTCAACCCAGGGGCAGCAGCTAAACGTAAGGGACAGCCAAAAACAGTAAACCATACTAAAGACAGGGACCCCCAGCCAGCAGCCCCCGACTGTGGAAATCCCACAGGGGATGTGGCAGACCCACAAACTGTACCTAGAGGGGCAGTAGACTGTGTTACTGAATCCCCCTGATCATTTGGGACACGGACGCATCCCCAGTAGCCAGAGCCTTAAGAAGGACTCACCGCACACCACGGCCAAAGACACCATGGTCACCAGCGCCCTAATTTAAATGGTTCAGCCCCAGGAAAGGGACTAGCCGCGAAAGGGTACCTAAGGTCGGGGACCAGCCTGCAAGCAGGGACCCCCAGCCGGTAGCCTCGGGCAACGAGGGAACTCCAGAAAAGAGGGTGGTGGACCAGCCACCAATTGCGAGTCCCCAGCCCGCAGCCCTCGACCAGGCAGAACCCCCAGGGGACAAGATGAACCATGCAGCCACCCCAAAGGAGCGGTGTGCTGCTGCACCGGAGGGAGCGTTCCCCCGATAGTGTGGGACTCAGACCCACGACCGGTCAGGACACTCCGGGTCCTGCGGTACAGGCCGACTGACTACCGGCCCCGCTGGAAACCCAGAGGCCAGAATAGAAAGGAGGAGATCAGGAATTAACCTGGCCACCTGGAGACGGGTGGCAGATGTACATATATATGTGCTTTTATGAATTTAATTATGTTTAGTAAGGATCTAGCGTAGTGCAGGATTATCTGTGTAATGTTAGGAACATATGTAATAGTTATTGGTGTAAACGTGTAAAAGCCCATCCAAGGGTAAGAGAAAGTATTCACCTGTGCAGCTATTAAAAGAGGCACAGGCCGGGTAACACCCGGGACTAGGAAGAATCTACCGGTATAGCTATTAAGGAAACACCGGTAAGATAGGAGTAAAACGGTTATGAAACAAAAGTTAAAGGCAGACCCCACCAGTTCCATATGGAACCGAATAAGACAGCCAGCCAATTAAAGGCTGTATTGTGTGTCTGAGAAGAAATGAGCCCAAATTGGAACTCAGTCACCTTTGTCAAGCCTGAGAGCTTTTCTCAGGGCTGGACAATCTGTTTTTGTGCCCCTCCAGGAAAAAGAACAACATGAGCAGGGACCTGTTCCTGCTCGCCCTGATAAGGATGAGCAGCGACGGCTGAGGAGACGTGGAAGAATCCCTCATTTATGGGTGCTCAGGAGAGGGAGCACCGATCGTGACTGCAGGGGGCGGCACACCGGGTGTGGAAGAACTCGCCGTTTAAGCCCACGAGGGAAGGTGGCTAGGTTGGACGGGATCTCATTCTACTCGCTGCTCCAGCCAGGAAGGGTTTACCTACATAGAGGCCTCAGTTCCATGCCCCCGGATACGGATCGTCGCTGCCCGAGTCAGTGTTACGGAGGGAAAACGTGTATGTTTGACTTGCAAAGGAAAGATTCCCCTGGGAAGATGGTGGTGGCTCAGAAAGCTCAGCAAGGATGCGTGGGACCGGGAATCGGACTGGGAAAGACTCGGTAATGATATGGCCGCACCATCACGGGGGCACGGGGATGAGTAAAAGTGAGTTGGGACAAGTGCTGGGAATCTGAACAGGAAATTTACGTTTGCATGTGGAGATCAGAGAACATTTGTCCCACAGGCATATCAATCGCCTTCGCTTGGCAATGGCAAGATGAAGGGAAAGGGATGGGGTGGGATTCCAGCCTACACAGGTGTGCGGTCCCACACTCCACATTCCCAATTAACGCCACCGAACTAAGAGCACACATTAAGAAACCCCTGCCCATGACCCCACCAATACGCACAGTAATAGAAAGGTGTCCTACCACCACCAAGGGACCAGGGAATGGATTAGTATTGATACCGACCGAAAAGGTGTTATACCAGGGGTTACAAAATGCAGTAGCTTCAGTACTTTTAAACCTTACCGAGGTACATTTACCTGCATGGTGCCCGAAGGAAACAAAGCTGCTATACCAGGCCCTACTTAGAGAAATGTCCAAGAAATTTTACGAGTTAGATTTTGGGAATGTAGACAAAGCAGATTTATACACCCTAAATGATAGGGACACCATGGGCATGGGGAGACCTAGAAAGGGCATTATAAAGGACGTTTTTACTGCCTACAATACAGGATCCTCTGTAATAAATAGCCTAGATGATAAAGAACTACAAACATGTTCTAAAGAACCAATTGAGGAAAATCCTGAAACAAGAAAACACAGTATTGGCTCAGAGATATACGAGATCAGGCTATGACTGTCCATTTAAAAGAAATTGTGGCTGAGCTGGAAAAACATGCATAGACACGGAATGCACTCATACGGGAGGATAAAAACGCTTCGGAGAAGGCTGCACAGAACAAGGTGTGCGTACTGTATGGGGCATGGTTGTTGGGCGAGGGCCGCAACAACCTGGAGGATTTAAAACAAGATTCAGTCCCCTCCTGGATCAGTAACAAGCACCTCGCAGCCCTCCACCCGTACAGTAATTCACTAAGCCCGTGCCAACTCCACCTAGCCTCTGAAGTCTACCATGTCCCAGTAGTCTGTGGGAAATCTGACCACACCATTATGGGGATAGTACTAAGAATGCCGGTCATGGGTGGGACAACCCGACCGCACCGGTATACCGGGTGGAGAATACTGGAGTTATTCAGGGAGGTGCACATATTTGTTTTGCAGTGGTCTCACCCCATGTCATAAAGTGGGAGCACGCTGTGACGGGTACTGACCTCTCCGGGTGCCGGAGCCGGGGTGCAGACGTAATACTGTGTCCCCAGTACTTAAGTGCCCATTCAATGTCACAGTGTGGGTTTAAAGCTGCCGGTGCACAGCCTATTAACTGTACCATGGAAGTGATGGCACAAGACCATGTCCCTCCACAGGTAACATACATAGGGGCTGGGACATATTGTGTCACCACCAGTGCGCCCCACTACCAACATGGACACTTCTGGTGTCCGGTAAGTGACAGCAGTTTTTGCTTCAAACCTGAGGCATCAGTTCAAGTGGCCCAGGAACGGATTGTCCCCATTCCTGAACCCTCCACTGTCCACCTCACTGTGAAGGAAAACATTACAAACCTGAAGGATTATGTTGCATGTTTTGGCTATGCAACTCCCTCTCTACCCGAACATCTTACCGCTCTGCTAAAAGCTGTAATAATCTCACAAAAACATTTCTATACTCTAGAACAGAAAACAATTGAGATAGGGAGAAAGATTCTCGAGATTACAATTCCGCCTTGGTGGGACATTTTCAGAAATATCGAAGTCCCAGTCTGGATCAGAATCGTTTCCCACACTTTAGTTATCTGTCAACTCACGATTATTCTTTACTTATGGTGTCTCACTTGCCGAGTGAAATGCAGAGGCCGTCAGGTCAGGTACCAAAGGGTGCTGCACGCTCTCTGGCCATACTTGGGAATCGCGCAGGGATGGATGACACCATACTATCATTTTTAATTTGTGTTTAATTTTACCAGCTGTGGAACGCAAATATCGAGTGTTGTAAGATCATTACTTAAGATCATGTTTGACTACGTACCTTTTATTTTTACTGTACTAAAAGTTGTGTTTGACTATATATCATTATTTTACTGTGAAAACAGAGTAAAGAAGGGGCGTTGGACCCCTCTATGCTGTGACCGAATTGTAATGATTGTATTCGCCTGTAAACGCATTGCATTTCAAAGGGGGATGCATGTTTATGTTTAGCTAGGTAAATACAGGGAAGGTTGACTCTTGGGCAATCAGGAATTTTGCTCACCTAGCATGACCTCAAAGTGTGTAGAGTGTCACAGGGAATTGTAAGAGAAGGGCAAAATTTGTGGGAAAACTCGCCCAGTGTTTGGACTCATTGGAAAGGAAATTTAATTTGGAACTATCTGCCAGAAAGTTTGAAATCCTAAATTGCTTATGGAAGAAACTATGAACTTTAATCGAATTTGGGATTTTATAAAGCAGATTGAACCTATGTGGGCAGGGCTAAGGAACTATCCCTCAAAGAAGCCAGTTTAATTATTGAAACTGTCTGGGGCATTGAGATTAAAGTAAATTGTCTGGAAACTGGATACTCGAAAACCCTTCTCCACACGAGACATTAACATTGCAACAATTAACTCAAAGATGGCTAGCCATCAACCTGAACCTAGAAAGCCATTTTCAGCCTATGCATAAAAACAAAAGGCCCACTCCAGCCTGCATGCAAAAACCAAGCACAAAGAACATTGCAATTACCAAGCTAATATTCCCATCAAGAAACAGATTTAGAAGATCAGCCCACCCGAGACATATTAACTTTTAACGAGCCCGCCACAATATGACAAAGAATTCTTGGGCCCGCCAAAATTAAACAAATAAATCTGGACTGATTTGGCGTGAAGATTAGGACAGCTCAAAACGTATAACTGGGCCCTGCTTTAACAAAGGCTATGCTTTGATGCTGCTTATGCTACTGCCTCGAGAGACACTGCATGTGCTAGTGCTAGTGCCATACTACGCCTATGCCATCAAGAAGGGAGAGAAACCAACGCGACAGTTGTAAACTAACTTCTCCAGCCTCGATGTCCTGAAATCAAAAAGGAAGGAAGAACATCATTATCGCGGCAGCAACCGACCACAGCCAATGTGGTACCACTGCAATCGCGATCGACCAACCTCGAAACAAAACTTCACAAGGAAGAAACTGAAGAATCGAAAGTTTCCACTTTACAATCTAGGCCTGACTACCAACAGGTGAAAACATTACCTAAAAGGACTTTGAAACCTATTTCTAACAAAAAAAAATGAGTACTTACCCCACAAATCCAAAACGCGCTCTACCGCATCAGCTGACTCAACCCAACTGACGATTGCGCAGTAAGAAGTCCTCTCCAATGTTCGGGGTACGGCAAGCAGAACCTACAGAATCCAACGAACGCCGAAACCGCGAACTACCGCTAACTAACCAGAAAGGATTGGTAAGCACAGTCCCTGTCTGCCCTGGAGTCTAATCTAGTCAATATTAGGTATTTGAGGGTGGGAGGTGTAATTTTCACTGCAACCCCTTTGAATGTGTGATGTACTGTTCTTTATTAGTGTAATTATGTGTGACATTGTAATTTCATATCCTTAATAAAATCAAAGTTCTTTTGCACCAAACCAGTGGTCTTTTGCACTTTATTACATCCCCCAAATAAATCCAGAGTCTCGAACCCAAGGGAGTGGGAGCGATTCGAACCACTCAAGTAGGTCAGAGGTGAACCTGATCCCCGGGACCACCCCTTACAAAAGAGCAGAAAATGAACGTGATCAATAAGTATCAGCAGTACAAAGTATTGAGTGATTTACAGTGACATAAATGCAATGTTTTATGAGGGGAGTAGCAGAAATTACTCAGAGAATTGGATTCAAATTATTCTGCCTTGCAGATCCTCAAAACCATTTTTACAGACGATTGTTTTGGATGCTGTTACACAACATTTCACTTTGCACCAGTTGCAAATGTCAACTAAAGCCAAACTTTGCAGCGATTATGCAAAGATATGA
This sequence comes from Pristiophorus japonicus, assembly GCF_044704955.1. NCBI lineage: Eukaryota > Metazoa > Chordata > Chondrichthyes > Pristiophoridae > Pristiophorus > Pristiophorus japonicus. The sequence goes on from NC_091996.1 coordinate 49,321,402, forward strand.
ACTTGGCATGTTTAACATAAATGGGCACCATCACATCTGGTTAGTAACTGGCAGCATCGGTCACTGGTGTTTGTACCAATGTTGTTGACATCATTTATATCCGCATGGGAAATAAATGAATGTTTAAAATGTGCCCTGGAAAAAAATTGCAATGTGCTGGCTACTTCAGTAAAATTAAAAATATTCAGCTCGGATAATTCCTGGTTGGGTGACAATGGGCTAGAATTTGATCAAAATCCGCCCTGCCGGATTACCGCCCAAAGAAATGCTAAGAATATTCAATTAACGGCAGCAGTAAATTGATCAAAAAATGAAAATAATTCTGCCCCGTGGGAAAAATCGGACTTCCACGCAGATTCTCGGCGGAAACGCGATCAAATCGGGCGGTACTTACTCAAAATTTAGTCCATGGCTGCGAGTTGGGCCTAGGGAGGGGGGAAAAATACAAAAAATATTTTTCCAAAAAACAAAACAAAAATCGGAAAACATTCACAGGACCATTTTCCAGTGAATTGCTGTAAAAGAATGTAAAAAAACCTTTCACTTATTTTTTTTGCAGGGTTTCATACCTACCGCCGTTGCTCCGACTGGTTTCTCCTGGGCGGTGTTTTTTTCAGCAACTACGGAACAGCGCTACCACCAAACTTGGGCGGTGGTGGTGTTTTCAGTGTAGTACACCGGCGGTCCACACCCCAGCGGTATTTCTAGACCACTGGCGGAACACTTTGACAAAACTCATGGTTTTCAAGCTATAAACAGGAATACCGCCGAGAAACTGGGCGGAAATGATGAACAAATTCCAGCCCATTCTCTTTTAAAGGCATCATGAACCCAATGGATTTTTAATCTAGATCATTGGTTGTTTCGAAATTAGATTCTAACCAGAATTAATTTGCAGACACACTAAAATGAGAGATATTGCGGCAGACATTTGTGTTCCCTGTGCCTGGAGCTATTGCAGCTCCTGGACTCAGTAACTGCAGGAAAATCAGGCAGACAGGAGTGCGCCGCGGTCTAATTTTCCGTATATTTAAGGTATTTGACGGAAAATCAGTTGAGTTCTACTTGGGGAGTGTGACCCTACCTGCCTGATTTTCCTGTACTTGCTACACCCAGTTGAACAATAGGACCAGGAACAGGCAAATCTACTCTTTGAACCCAATTTCATTGTCGTTAATGCGATTGGACTTGGCTACTATTATCTGATCTTAACTCAGACCGCAGAAAGACGACATTTTAAAAACGCGGTTTTGTTTTTCCAAAGGCCAATTCCTGGCACCTTTAAAAGATGGTAAATGCAGACAGATTGACTTAATTTGAGATTGTTACTGTGCTGTCTTTCATTTCAAGCTCCAATCATCCTAGACTGTCTCATTGAACTTCACTGCTAAAAAGCAGTTCATAAAACAACCAGTTAAATTTTTTGTGCTCAATAACCAGCACTTTTTGAAAAATAAATGTTTTTCTGTAAGGAAACATTCTTACTTTTAATGCATGACCTCGGCAAAGCGCTTAAGAGCCAATTAAGTACTTTTCAAATGTAGTCGCTATTTTAATGTTGGAAACGCAGCAGCCAATTGGTGCACAGCAAGGTCCCACAAGTGATATTGGGCTAGACTTTCCACTTCACTTCGCCCATCTATGGCCCATATATCGCCCAAAACCGACCTCTATTGCTCATTTTGAGCAAAAAGTGGAAACAAGGACAGAAAGATCGTCGGAAAAATAAGCCCCCAAGTTTTGGCTCACTTTGCCAAACATGATTGCCGATCTGATCGCCCACAC